>NC_047628.2:7811553-8118696 GCF_009650485.2 Drosophila albomicans | reverse complement strand
GTAAGTTATTTAAAGCATATGTGGGCTTCTTCATACTAATTTAATATAATTAATAGTAATAGAAATCATTTTATTTTAGGACACTTGAAAGCCACTGACATATGTTTAAATGCTCAATCACTTATAAAGCTTTTGAACTCGTTTAAAATATTTTCAATTCATATAAAAAAAACTATGATAATAATAATCTTAACATTATTTCAAAACTACTTATCAGCTTTTTCATTAAGTCCATTAAGTACTTGACACAAACTTTACGCCAATATGTAATAAAAATATATAAGGAAAATACGAAAAAGATTTCCATCATTTCCGGCCAACTTTCGCGCGTCCATAGAAAAAGTTGGCGGGCGTAAGCTAATCAACGCCACAGTCTGATTAATCGTCATAATTATCATTATATCAACAGCAGCAGCATCGTTGGCTCAAGCAGCAAAAGCAGAAGCACAAGTAATGGCATAAGCATCAACCCGCATTAGCAGTAACTTCAACTGCAATTAACTGCGACAAAGAAAACTTTACAGATTTTTGGCATGCCCTTCTCATTCAAAAAAGATAAAAGGAAAGCGTCACCATGCTTAAATTTGAGAGTTGTAACTCGGTATCATTATTCAAATATCTAAAATAACAATTCAGAAACAAAACTTGGATAATTTTAGTCTTTGTTTCAATTAGATTTAAAACCTTTATGGTAAAGTTGGATATACAAAACTGCAGAGTATTTTGTAGTCAAAGCTTCTTATTAGTATTTTTTTAACCAGTCGTTTTTCTCCTTTTTTATATGCTATCCGCCCGCTCACACGCTAGCCTAATTAAGAACTTTACAGAGAGCTGCAAAAGCTATCAGATAGGGCAAGAGAAGAAGCTCATACATTCCTACAAACCAATGTACATAGGTATATAACAGTGTGTGTGTATGTAAAAAATATTCTAGGTTATATAATAGCAACTGGGCGCAGTGTCATGACATCGTCGTCTCATAACAGGAAGCAGCAGGAAGCTGCCACAGCACCCAACTCTCTCTGTGAAGCAGGCGGAAACTGCAGCGCTCGATTATGTCATTCGAGTGGCGCCCCATGCCGCATACCACATGCCTCTGGCACCCCTTCAGCTGGGTCATATTTGTTATATCGCCATAATGCATGTCATATCTGCCGCATCAACAGAAGCAACAGCAGCAGTAACAACAACGTGCATCAACATTGTGCGTGTGCTCTGCGATTTTCGAGACTTTTGATTGCACGCAGCAAAGCCTGTTTTATTTGCAGTCAAGAGCGGAATTTCGTAGTGATATATAATATAATATAATATAATATAAAATATACATTTAGATATACATATGTTAAGATTTTTTAAGTCATTAATTAGGCATACTTTATCGATAACACCACTTTCATTTTGTTTTTATTGTTTGGGGATAGTTGTAAAAAATTAAAAAAAAAAAACAAAACAAAAAAATTTCGTTACTTGCCAAAATAATAATAAAATATAGCTGTCATAGTAAAGCGCTGCTCAAAGACGGAGCTCCCAAGTCGTAAATATAAATAATAGTCCAACAACGCTGAGATCGTAATTATTGATACTATATTACAAGCACATACGACTATGCATATAAATGAGAACAAATATCAATTAAATTTAAATAAAAATGCACTCACATAAATTCCTATCAATGTGGATTAAACAGAACCCTAAAAGTCAAGCCGAATACTGCGATGCGATATAAAAGATGCATCGACTGCTAAATGAGGCATAACCACTTATGGCTTTTGGTTCAGTTCACTATGGTTATACACACACATAAACACACACACAGTTCATACATATGCACATCCTGTCACGCATTACAAGTTTATTATGTGCTCTTCTGGCGACACTGTACTCGAACCGCGACCAATGGGTCCCTGGACTGGGGTCTTTTAGCTTTTACGAGTATGTGAAAATAAATGTGCATAATTTGTCAGCACAAATCACTGGCGACTGACCGCTCCACTTTCTCGTTTCTCTGTCTGTCCCGATCAAGGATAGCGAGTTGTTAATTAGTTCACTAATAGAGTACAACAAGCGTGCAGAGACGAGATTAATTCAAATTATTGCCATGGGAAATGGTTTTGCATTGTAATTTAATTTTGAAATTTCAATGCGAGCACCATATTCAAAAGGTAGCAAAGTTACAAATTTCAATGCCTGCTATATTAATATTATGTTGAATATGTATTTGTAAAACCTGAAACAAAATAAAAGCAAAACCATTCATAGGATTTAATAAGAATTACATTTTATAAGAATCCTTTAAAATAATAATAATAAATTCAATAAGATATTTGATATTTGATTTTGAGGGTAATTTTAAAAAGTGAAACTTAAACGTAGCACAGAAGTTTTAGTTTGCCTTGATCTCCAAAAAAGCTGCAAAAAAGCATGGATAACAGATAACTGGTATAATGTATACGAATCTATATTTTCTTGATATGTATATGTTGGTTGTCTCAATTTGTCATTAAATCAATATGCGATAAGTAAAAAAGCTGAGATGCCCACTACTCAGTTTCAATTGTGATATTATTCTTAAAATATACCGAAGACTATATTTGGTATATCGAGATACTATTACCACTAACCACTATACATAGAGACTTCATCTCTTAAAGCTAAATGAATTCACTTTTAACAGCACTAATGAAGTTAAGAAAAGCGGAGCGCTGCGATTGGATCCCCAGAGTCTTTTCGGGTCATTTAAAAACTCGAAGTTTGAACCCAGCGGTCAGCAAAAGTTACCGATCCAGCTCAGCTCGTGCAGCTTCAGCGACAAAAGACTTGAAAACGAAGACGACTGCAATTGTTGATAGTTTGACACGCCGACATGATGTAATATGCGACATCGATTTCCAATCGATATGTTTGAACTTTTTATTAATGCGATTTTCTTTTTTTCTCCCTTTTTAGCATACTATCATAAATAATAATACATTTGTGCAACGATTTTAAATAATTTAAGATAAGGATATTTATAACTAAATATTTAAAAGTAATCCATAATACATTTAAAACTTAAAACTGTTTAAACCACATTCCAAACAGACAGACGGATGAACATAGCTATATCGTCTAGAGTGTTGAATATATCTACTTTTTCGGGTCGGTGATGCCTCCCATCTGGTATAAAAACAACGCTTGTTAGTATTGATTATCTCAATACTACAATAAAGTATAATTAAATCAAGTTAGAAAAATACAGTTGAGTGTGGTTGATTGATTCCAGACAGCAGCAGCCGGTTTTTGCTATGTAAAATTAATTCTTAAATAACTTTGACAATTTTTATGTGATCACACCAAATCAGGAATCATAAATACTGTTCTTATTATTGTTTGTGGCTATAGTTTCAAAACTACGCTTTGTATTTGATTTTTTTCGAATTGCGAAACGGAAGTAGACGTAAAAAAAAAATTTTAAATAAACTTTATGGTCGTGGAAAAGTAACAAATTATAGCTCAATATATTATAGTCTCTGATCCCGACAGACAGATGGTCGGACGTGATTATAACGTCTCGCCTATCGCCTGATCAAGAATATATTATATATACTTTATGGGGTTAGAGATGTTACATATATTTCCTGCCAGTACAAATTTATAATACCCTTCCAAGGTACAGGAATCGGGTATAATAACGTCAAATTTTATTTTTGTTTTTTATCGTATGTCAAAATTAAATTAATTTGAAAATTGAACGCGTTGTAGGTGCAAATGGAGGCCATTGAAGGGACGCACGACAGGAATCAGGGTACGCACTGAAAAGAGTTCATTTGTTTACCCTAAGCACCTATTCTGACCAGTCTTCCAGCAGGGCCAACAATATCAAATAAGTTGATCCTCGTACTTCTAGCAGCAATGTTTATATTTCTAATAAGTCTTTTTGTACTATTTCTCGTCATTTTTATACTTGAGCAGTGCGCTGCTTAGGACACATCAACCAAGATGCAACGCGTTTTGTAATTGAAGTAGTTTCAAGGAAATTTTGATGCGGCGATAAGCAAAACGCACTGAGTTTCACTTGCAGTTCTCTGACGCTCAAATACAAACTCAGAACGTGGAAGGTTGAAGGGGCAGCATGGATAACAAACCCCCAGTCGCACCTTTAGACGGCCCTAAGCGTGTCCTTGAGCGCACTTTTCTGCCACTTGCCTTCTATTTGTAATTTTAACGAGCTGTTGTTGCTGCCGCTGCTGTTGCTATTGCAGTTTTGCTTACTGTTTGCACAGCTCAGCGACTGTCGAACACTTGTGCAACATTTTGGTGTACAACTGAAAGGGCTCAGTAACTGGAATTTTCCTTTCAAACTCGCACATTGTCACTTTTCTTTTTGCGTGTCTCAAAAGAAAATGAATTTCCTTTGGCATTTCCTTGACTGGTTGTGCATTTCAGAAGATTTCATACGAAGCCCACACGCCCACAAACTTGCAGTTCAGTTGGCATGTTTGCTGCATGTGCAGTAATATCCGGAGGAAGCGCGAAAAACTTTTTCAGGTATTTAAGTGGCCAGAGCAAAAGTCTAAAGCCGAACGTTGCCAACTCCCCAAAGAATACGCCAGTTACAGCAAGTTGTGCAAGTTATTTAAGTCGGGCCAAGCTATTCCTCAACATCTTGGCGACTTTGACTTGCGCCATTTCGCAATGTGCACACTTCCGTTTCCGGCCGCAAACCAACAACTAGATATGTTCAGTACTTGAATTCGTTTTAAATGAAATTGAGTTTAAATTTGGAGTCCATCCTGAGACTTCTTCTGCAGTATGTATACCAGGAACCCCTTAGTACAATCAGCGTGGATTTATCAGGATAAACCAGAGTACAGCAGTTGCCTAAATTGCTGTCGAAAATCAAAAAGATAAATAAAAAACAATCTCCTTACAAACAACGCAATTTGATTGAGATATGCATATGTGTATGTGTATCTAAATTTGTATGTATATTTATTTAAATGTATGCACGAATGTACTATGTATGTATATATGTATAGTGTGGTGTTGCCTGCCGGCTGTCGAGTAGGACATGAAATACGATTTGGTATTTACTTTTACAGCAAATTGCTTTTAGCAGCAGCTCCTGAGACGGCCCTAACAAATTATGCAAGCATTCCACTTGGCTGATTTATGACGACAAGCGACAGTTGCGAATAGTTGGAAAAGGCCACACGTCACCTATCAACACAGCTCTCGTTCCGTTTTACGAAGGAGCCAATCCAATTTTAATTAAAGCCAAACACATTTGCAGGTGAACTTCAAATGATGGATATGCCAACAGGCTCTAATAAATATATATAATAATGTTCAGTATAATACTAAATATAAATTTAATTTGCAGTCTCATTTCAAAATCACTCATTTGTGGCATAATTTGAATAGACGATTCAGGACGTAATTCGAACTACAGCTACATTTTAGTTGGTATTATATTACGGACATTTGTTGTAAGGTTTAGAATCTCAAAATACTGAGCTAGGGATTTGCGATTAGTCTAATTAGTTCAGGTGAGTGAGGACGTTGCATCTAGTTAGATTTAAATGAATATAGAAGTTGACAAGGGTAAGAAAAAAAGACAAGTTAGATGTGAAGGAACAAACAACTTGACAAGGGTAAGAAGAAAAGATAAAAATCAATCAACAATTATCAACAATTCGCCTACAAAAGAAAAAGGACACCGCATTAATTTCACCTAAGTCTATCAGACGAATTTTCATAAATTACCAATTTAGATCTCTAGCTTAACGAAATATGTGTTGCTATACCAAGATTCCTATTGATTAACTGTCAACAAAAAACTATGCATTACCTTTATTTTACTTTTACAAACTAAATCAAGGACAAAAAATAAAAAAAAATTGAAGTTATCAAAATTGTAAGTATTTTTATTTAATATGGATAATAGACCAGAGTGGGGAAAAGGATGTAGTCGTGGTATGTGACAAATTAATACAGATGGCTTCTACATTTATATTGTTTATGTAAATTGTTTTTGTATCTATAGGATGTCTTTTACCCCAACGGGTTGTTGTTGCTATAATGAGTTTTTTGGCAATCATTTGCGCCTACACTCATCGTGTTTCAATTTCTCATGTTATCACCAAATTGGTAGTACCCATTAATCGGACAAACGATGAAGTGGATCACGAAGATGTATGCCCAGTAGATGAAGACACCTCGACAGAGACCCCTCTAGTAAGTTGCATTTAATAAAAGCTTTTCGATTGATACTACGCAGTATGCAGAATAAAGGCGATTACGACTGGAGTGAACAGATGCAGGGCTACATTCTGGGCAGCTTCTATTTGGGTTATCTTATCTCGCAACTGCCAGGCGGAGTCTTGGCTGACAAATATGGTGCCAAATGGGTGCTGAGTGCATGCTTGCTGCTTTCTGGTCTGTGTACAATGTGTTTGCCATTGGCAATACATGTGGGTGAAGAATGGGGACTAATAGTAATGCGTGTGTTTACGGGACTAGCACAAGGACCTCTGTTTCCAGGGCTCACGGCCTTGCTCTCCTCTTGGGTACCATCCCATGAGCGTGGCAGATTGTGTGCCTTTGCCTTCAGTGGAGTTACTATAGGTACGGTCGTTAGTAACCTAAGTTCTGGGCTCATGCTTCACTACTACCATTGGTCAGTTACCTTTGTGGTTTTTGGTTTAACGGGACCTGTGTGGTTTATAATATTTGTATGTACTCCTAGTTGCGAATCTATGAACCCGTTTCTAATCTATCCCAATCTAAGTTTTTTTTATGTACTAGCCGACCGGACCAACATCCGTGCATTAAGCCTGAAGAGCTTAGCTATCTGACTGAAGCATTGGGAGAACGTAGCCAGGGAAAGTCGCCGCTACCATGGAAGGAATTGTTACTCAGTGTGCCTTTACTGGCGTTGGTAATAAGTCAAATCGGCCATGACTGGGGTTACTATGTAATGATTACGTGTCTTCCCAAATACATTGCTAATGTTATTCGGTTTTCGATTCGATCGAATGGATTTGTGACGGCCCTTCCATTTCTTGCTATGTTCATTTGTACAAATCTTGCTGGTTTACTTGCAGATTATATAATTAAGTCGGGAAAAATGTCTATAACCAATGAACGTAAATTATATACTTTTATATGTAAGTTGTCACTATTGAAAATTCCATCTTATTTATCTTCTAATGTTATTTCTTCCAGCTGCCTTTGGACCTGGTGCATTCACCGTCTTGGCTTCATATGCAGGATGCAATAAGATTCTTGTAATTGGTTTGTTTACTTTTGCAATGTTTCTAATGGGTTTTTATTACTCTGGACAAAAGTTGACACCCATGGACATGTCACCAAGCTATGCAGGCACCTTAATGGCGATTTGCAATGGACTTGGCTCTCTTGCAGGTTTAGCCTCACCTCCAGTTGTCGGTTATTTGACGCCAAACGTAAGCTGATGCTCAATCAACAAGTGTGTTTAAACTAAAGTATCTTTTTAACAGGCCACAATGAATGAGTGGCGCGTTGTATTTTGGTTGGGTTTCGTGATCTTTATCATATCTGCTATTGTATTTGCGGTCATTGGCACAGCAGAGGTTCAGCCTTACGATCCAGCATATACAGGCGAAAAGAAAAAAGGATAAATCTATGATGTATGAATATAGAATAAAGTAGTTACAATAATTTTACAAAAATATTAAATTTTTTTTTTTTAAGTTACTTTTGACCGGAAATAGTTTTCAATCCATCTATTAACTTACAGAGTATCTGTAAGCACGCCTAAAAAAAAAGAACCGGTTGATTTATCAAATGACAATTGACGGAATAAGGGATTTTAATCACATCCTGTCAACGTCAGACTGTCCTTGAGGAACATTCAGGCTGTCAAACAAAGTGATGGAGCAACAGGCCATTAGCATCGTAAAATATGCAGGCTAGCCAATTAGATGGCCCATTTTTTATACACATGCTTCTCTAACAAGCAATAAGCCATAAAAAGTGTCAGCATGTCTTTGGCTTGTTTGAATTTGTTTCCCAATATTTTTTGCCCTATTGTGCTTATAAATATTTCTTTATTTTTATAAATCTCTCCAAAGGGACCATTATTTATTACTTTGTTTACGATCACTTATGTTAATGCTTGAATTTGCGCTGCATGGAAACTCATTAGAATATGGAATATTGGAATATTAAAGATGTTGTACGCACGTGTAAGCAATTCACAATGTTAACTGAATTTTATTGATTTATTTTATTCTTTTTACAGTTTTCGTTCAGTTGTGCTTCCTTAATTGCCTCAATCTTGTTGGAGTTTAACAATCCAACTAGTATTCCCTTTCAGATAATGACATATGCAGATTCTACAATATCTATAAAAATGTTTCATGATGATTCATGATTCAATCATAAGGATATTTTTATTAATTTTAAGAAAACTACAGTCTCGTATAAGATACCCACTTACTATTTTCACTAAAAGCAGTATCGTTCTGAAAATATGCCGAAAAAAAAATTAAATAATTAACTTTAAAAAAAATCATTACTATTACATTGAAAATACGGCACAAAGTACAGAATATACTAGATCGTCAAACTAAGACTTGATAGCAAAAGCCGGTGTTTTACCAAATATATTTATTTCTCAAAATAACTTAGAAAATTTGGATCAATTCGTAACGAACCAAAAAGACCGTAGTTATTACAATATTATAACACATATAACAAAAATCAAGACTTTAATATTACGCTTGCTATGTTTTATTCTTTTCAATTTGCGGACGCGAAAGACGCGAAAAACAACAAGTGCTGCCGAAAAAATATATCTCGATTTCTTATAGTTTCTCAGACCTTTGTTAGGTTTTAATACTGACTGACTGACAAACAGGTATGTCTATATCGTCTTGACTGTTGACGCTGATTACGAATATATATAGTTTATGGGTTCGGAAATATTTTTATGCGTGAAAAGATATAATACTCTTTCTTTAATCTACAAATTTTGATGTTTGAAAACATCAATGGTCTATCGATGTTTTTGCAGCTCCACCGTTTAACAATTTCATAATTGTGATCTGGAATCCCCATCAGTAATATGTCGTTCACTTAAAACTTCTCAAAGAAAATATATTTCATAAAAAAAAAAAAAAATCAACAAAATTCTCAGTGTTCTTAATACATGGAGGATAATCGGCCAAAATGGGGCCAAGCCTGCAGTCATGGTTAGTGGAAACTTAGAAATATAATGTAATTTGTGTCCTATATATATATATATATAACAGCTTGTTGTGTACCTCAACGCATTATCGTCGGGATAATGTCGTTCTTTGCACTCCTGTTCGCCTATACACACCGTGTCTCGCTTTCTCATGTTATCACCCAGCTAGTAGTACCCATAAACAGAACCTCAGACGACGAGGATAAAGAGGATGTATGCCCTGCAGATGATGACGTATCCACGACTCCCTCTGATGTAAGTGGCATTTTAAACTAATTCTTATATAGATGGTAAATACTAGACTACGTACTCAGCATAGAGGCGAATATCGTTGGAGTGAACAGATGCAGGGCATCATTCTTAGCTGCTTCTATGTAGGTTACATTATCACCCATATGCCCGGAGGTATCTTATCGGACAAATTTGGAGCCAAATGGGTGCTGCTCATATGCATGTTGATCTCCGCACTATGTACAATGCTTTGTCCTTTGGCAATTATTTATTTCGAAGAATGGGGTCTAATAGTCGATCGTGTAATCATGGGAGCTGCCCAAGGAACCATGTTCCCTGCGGTAACAGCACTACTTTCCGCTTGGGTGCCAGTCAGGGAACGAGGCTCCTTGGGCGCCTTCACATACAGTGGAGTTATTTTAGGTACTGTTGTAAGCAACTCTTGCTCTGGCGTCATGCTTCATTACTTCCACTGGTCGGTAACGTTAATTGTTTTCGGTGGCTTGTCAATTGTTTGGTGCATAGTTTTTGTAAGTATTTCTATGTTATTGGAAACATCCGAATTTTATCTAAATTCTCTTCTAGCTGTTTTTGTGTACCAGCCGACCAGACGGTCATCCTTGTATGAAGCCCAAGGAGCTTAGCTATCTCATTGAAACAATGGGTGATCGTAACAAAGGTAAGTTACCAATACCCTGGAAGGAGTTGTTGCTGAGTAAAGCATTAGTGGCCTTGATAATAAGCCAAATTGGCCATGACTGGGGTTACTATGTAATGATCACGTGTTTGCCCAAGTACATCAGTGATGTAATTCGGTTTTCGATACGATCTAATGGATTTGTGACGGCCCTTCCTTTTCTTGCTATGTTCATTTCTTCGAATATCAGTGGATTTGTGACAGATTATGTAATTCACAAAGGTCTAATATCTATAAGCAATATTCGCAAATTGCTCACTTTTTTAGGTGAGTAACTGCATCAAAGAGTAAATATCTAATAATTTAGCTTATATTAGCTGCCCTTGGACCTGGAGCTTTGATGGTGGCAGCGTCGTATGCAGGATGCGATAAATTTCTGGTAATAGCACTCTTTACCATCTCGATGTTTGTAATGGGTCTCTATTACGCTGGACAAAAGTTGACACCCATGGATATGTCACCAAGCTTTTCGGGCACACTTACAGCCATCTCAAATGGACTTGGCTCTTAGCTGGCATACTATCGCCTACTCTTGTCGGTTTTTTAACGCCTAATGTAAGTACCATAATAACGATAAAAAATAAAAATTTTAAAATCTGCCCAATTTATGAGATTTCTAAGGCTATTGAAAACGATATATACATAATGATACATTCATGTACATAATATTCTCTATCTCATTACATATGCCAAAATATAATACATAATTGCATTAGATGCAATAAAAATAAAACAATTATAAACATTTCTTCTTCTACAGGCAACAATGAGTGAGTGGCGTATTGTATTCTGGATAGGCCTTATAATTATGGTAATATCTGCTCTAATATTTGCAATCTGGGGTACAGCAGAGGTTCAACCATACGATCCGAATTATAAGGGCGAGAAAAAGGATGGATAAGAAAGAAAGTGCATGATAAATACAAATCGCAAACGAAATATAAAATTGCCTAGCGCTTTATTAAAGGCAATAATACAATTAAAAATATATATAAATCGGAAATTTTATTGTTTTTCAATGAAAATCTTCAAAGGACATTAGCTTAGAGAAATGCACTTTAAAAAAAGAATATAATAAATTAATAAAAATTATTATTTTTTTAAATTTAGAATTCAGATTAAAGACCAACTAATGAGAACTGAGTTGAAAATGGCATCGATTTTCACTGTGTATTTATACTTCTTTTTTAATGATTCTTTGAAGAAGTCACGAAACGCGCCGCAAATCAATTTTTTGCCATAGCATTCAAACCGTTTGAGGTATGTTTGAGAAAGGTGAGCGTGACCAGGCCACAGCTGGGCTGGCCAAAATTACTTAATTAACGCATTGCGCAAAGACAGACCTTGAACGACGCCTCGAAACGCGATTCCGAGTCGCGAGTCGCGACTTGTTGGTATCTCTGCATTCGTAATACAGATGAGAGTGGCCGTCAGCTGACTGGATGTGGCAGTACATATCAGTAAATGTCATTGGTGCTGGTTGGCATTTAGCTGTTGCCTTCTGCGTTATGTTGTCAACTTTGACCTCGATTCAAGAACTGACTTCATTTAAAGTTGAATTCTACAAGTCTTTAAGCAATCGATTTTATTTAGCAATCGACAATTGGCAGAATCCTGCGATTTATCAAAAACTATCTGTCTGATTAATATTTTTGAAGTTATTAAAGAAATACTGTGTGTCTGATAAAAATTGTTGAGGTTATTTAATAAATACTTTTGTATGGCAAAAACGACTACTTACTACAGGTCTCAGTTGCTTTGGCTGACGATCTAATATTTTTTGCACTTTATGGTATATTTTTAATGTAGTACTGTATCAACATACCTTAAATAGTCTTTGGTATACTTTTAGTATTTTTGTGGAATATTAATATTGATCAATACCCCACTATTTTGTTTTTATTCAATATGGGTAGCGAATATACATATCACAGTCAAGCAGATTTGACTCTACCATTCTTTCTTGTTTAAGATATGTTTACATTTATTAAATAGTTGAACCAGTACAGCAATAAAGTTCCATAACAACACAATTTAGAGAAAACTCATTCAAGTCAAACCTCATACTTCTATCATAAGTACGTAGTATTAGTACTATAAGCTTACGCTATAAGAAAAACATTTCGAAATATTTGACTTCAATACTTAAGTATATTTAACATTTTTAACACCATCGATGCTTTTAAATCGAAAAACATATTTTATTTTTCACAATTTAATGTGTGCGTGCAAATAGCAACAGCTTCATCTGCAGCAAAGTGGTCGTAAATCTTAAAAATAATGTTTATATGAGCAGGATTTGTAGTCCTGGGCCTTGGCTTTGATTTGTTTTGTGTGTCCTATGAGTGCCATAAAACAATTACTCGACATGTTTAAAATTTTCTGTGCTATTGACAAGGGCCGCAGCCTGAAAAGGACACACAAGTACCACATCACACAGTGGCAGGCTAAACGCATGACTAGCCGGTTGAACACACACAAACACACAAAACACACACCCACACACACACACACGGACAGACACAGGCGCACACATGGGAGAGAGAGCTGTTGACTGTCTATGATTTGAGTTGGTAACTTTTTGTTTGTTTTACCTTAGAAATGTTCGCATGTTAACATTTTGACAATTTGCGTGGCATTAAATATTGATATTTGGTAAATATTTTTGCAGAATGGCTTCATAAACATGATAAATATGCCGCATCTGACCTATGGCAATTTTAAAAATTTCAAAAATCCTTTTGATGGTTTAATGCGAATCTAAACGCTAAGGTAGAAAGATTGGCTATAAATATTACAAAGATTTTATGGCTATATTCAACTAGCTAAACAATGAAGCATACGTGATAAATATCCTCTACAGGACTTAAATTACGCTATGAATATATTACATTATTTTTTATACTATATACACGGGAAAGATTTCAATACAAATTTAAGAAAAATGTTTGAAAGATTCCACAATTAACTACAACAAGATATCATTGTCTAATATACTCACATTGAGAATGTCTTCTTTATGATGAGGCTGCCGATTGGAGTTGTTGGTTTCGTTTGCATGTTAAATTAAAGAGAGCATGGTGCTTATATTGAATGTGCCATCGTTATTAAAGCACACTTTCACACTTTATATACACTGACCACTCGAACTCGAATTTTATTTTGCTTTATGGCATATTTTTCTATTAAAATAGGTTAAATCTGATTTTAAAGCACACACGTAGACATTTATATTATTTATTCTCGATATTAAGATAGACACTGAAATAGTTTACCACTAATACACATATAAGCAGAGTTGGATAATTCAAATTATATTTTATGGCCGACTTCGCCGTAGCTAGAAATAGAAGATATTGATAAAAGATATGTGAATATTTATTTAATTATATCTCTTAACCTTATTGCAATCCCTTAAATATAACCTCTGCACCTTAACATAATTCTCAATGGGGGCAACTCTCTGTTGTCCTTGCCACAACATTAGTGACAATTCCATATAATTTATTGTAAATGCATGCGTAAGCGCTGCTAACACAAAATCAACATCAAACCGATTTGTTTTACAACAACTCTGACAACAATGACAGCAACAACAAACAAATATATTTAGCTGAGTGTTTTGTGTGGCCATCGAAAAGGTAATAAAGGGTTTATCTATGCATACAACGCTAAAATGATATTCAGCCGAATGTTCTGTCTGTGTATAACCTGAAAGTCGCGTGCACAGTGGTCCGTGTCCATATAGAATAAACTTGAATAATCACTTAAATAATGTGCTTAATTATTATTAAATTTGCCAATTCAAAATGACAGGTGCAATTCTTTGATGACATAAGAAGTACAAATTGAATTTTTGGAAACATTAAATAATAATTGTTATATACATAGATGAGTGAAAACTACATTAAATAAAAAAATAAATTAATGCACTGAGATTTTTGATTATTATTATCTAACGCTAACAATAAGTAATTTTATTTTAAAAATTAATCTACAGAAGTAAAAGTTATTTTAAAACATCCAGATCAAAAGTTAGAGTATCTGAATATCTCTTATATTTTGCGTGTTTACACACGCCCATTGAACATTTACCATCGATTTTTGTGTATATATGTGTTTTATTTATTTTTTACTTTTAATGCACGTTTTTCACATATTTAATAAATTTATGACGAGTCCGTTTCGGATTTGGTTGCATACTACGATGGATTGAATTGGATTTACATAAATAGCCCCATCTGCACGACATATAAATATGCATATAAATCTTGAATGTAGATTAGGCATGTGCAAGAGCTTTAAAACTCAAGATAAAACCTATACAAGGCTTTTCTCAAAATGCATATATTTACTGCGGCCATAAAGTGCGATAATATAAAAATAAATGTATTTGAGGACCGAATTCTGCATTTACAAATCCTTCACACGCATAAGCTCGGCTATTGCATTGCACAGATGGCTCGCCATGAAAATATTGAAGTTATGGGCGTATAAAAACCAAAATATTCCTTTGACTGGCAGATACCCGGGATATGTATGAATATGAAAAGTATAAATCTATTGACATATTTTAAATTGAAACGAATGTTACAAAAGAGGCTCTTCAATAATTTAAAAGTTATTAAAGTAAATTTTAATTTACACTTTCTTTTAAATGAACTTACACATAAAACTATTGACAATTTTTAATTTGAAAAAAAATCTTTCTTTAATATATATATAAAAGGTATTTCACTATTTAAATACATTTACAAATAACTATTTCAAATGATATAATTGAAATATTTCTGTCATACAGGACATTTGACAAATGCCATAATTAATATTGAAATATAAATAGAAAATCTTGCAAGGATTGGGTTGGACAGGTGTAAATTTTGCGGGCTTCTGGACTAATTAATTTGCTGGTAAACAGCACATTTGCAAGCCAACAATATTTATAGCCAAGTGTCATAATTTTTTCAAACCGCTTGGACGACAGGATAAAAAACACAGTCCACCCACTCAACCGTCAACAAGAACAATAACAATAGCAACAAAAAAATTGGAAATGTAGGTCAGCAATGTGAATTGAAAAGCAGCAATGAGAACGACAACAACAATGAATTACTACACATATGTATGTATATATGTATGAGTATGTATGCATACATAGGTGTTCAGGGTGTGGGAGTGCGGCTGTGAGTGTATGCGTAATGTTTTGTGCTTTGTTTGTCACGCTGTAAAATCAATTTTCATTAAACTCTGCCACGCGTCGTATGAGTAATCAGCAGGCAAACAAACAAGACGCACAGTACAATGTTGCGTATGCGTAATATTGTATGTCTCTTCTCTTTGTGTGGTTGTTGTTGTTAGTACGTTAACATATTGTGGCATAAATCAATTTAACACTAATTTCAATAAAGCTAAATGTCACATTCAATAAAGACTAAATATACCAGCAGACTAATAAAAGAAAGTAAACAATGTCAGTTCACGGTTAAAATATATCCTGCAGTAATATGGCTAAAATACGTTTACCAAAATGTTAAATTTATATCAATGAAATTAATATATTTCAGTATTTTATACTTTATTTGTATTTACAAAAGAATTTCTGTAATTATAAATAAATATAAAAATACAAATAGAAAAGTGAAACCTTCTTCTACTGATATCCAACATTCCTATTTTTACTCAGCTTAGTACTTTACATTAACAACATCATTTATGTACATAAAATACACCAATTATATCGAATTTACCTGCTGATGTGTGTTGCAGTTGTCAGCGAGTGTTTTACGTTGTATTAAAACATTATTTAGTTACTCGATTCACTACATTCATTTGTTTGTTTAGATCAACATGATAATGATGATAAAATAGCAACAACACATGAATATTTTTAAGCTCGATAACTTGCCGCCTTTGGCTGATTTTCTGGGCAATTGCAATTGGAATTGGTATTCTAACCGGCTAACGTTCTCTTCTGACTCTTTGCTTACGTTGTCGTCGTTGTTTGAAGTGTTGTTGTTGTTGTTACTATTGTTGTCGTTGTTGTTGTTGCTGCTGCTGTCGCTGCACCCAAATTGAATGTGGGCGCAATTTTTAATACACATTTTCCTTGACTGACCTTTGGCGCTACGTTTATTGTATGTCAGCAAAAAATTATTTGATTGCACTTTCCACAATTTCACAATTGCCGTTAGCAGTTATTTAAGTTTGTTATCAAAGTCGTTGGTTTAATGGCTTCCAAAGTTATAGTTCTAGTTTCAGCTTTGGCTTTTAGTTTCAGTTTCTTGTTTCATTTTAGCCTTGCAATGTGCATCATTTGCATACAATTCACATAAAACGATGCTCTGAAAGCATTAAAAAAACTCGTCAAAAAATTGCATTTTCTAATAACTCAATGATTTCTTATGTATCTCTTCACGATATTTATGTTAACTATGTATATATTCAAACTAAACTAATTAGCTTATAAACCCCTAAGCGATATTACTATACTTAAAAACTAATAACAGCTTTTTAGTATTTATGTGTTATTGAGTATCAAATATACACATACAACACTTTTAAGCTAATGAATATCAAAGTATTGTTTAAACATCATTTTAGACTTTTTTGGCAATAAACTTTCTAAGCCATCTATGTTTTTCCTTTGATTTCGTGTTTATAAACAATACACAAAAACCGTTAAAAAACAAGTAAGAAAGCTACAGTCGAGTGCACTCGACTGTGAGATACCCGCTACCCATAATTTTCTCAAAATATACCGAATATACTGCAAAAATACTAAAAATATACCAAATAGTATATTTGGTATATTGATATAGTACCGCATTCAAAATATACCATAGACGGCACAATATACCAGATTGTCATCTAAAGCAACTAAGACCCCTAGTAAGTAGGCGTGTTTGCCCATACAAAAGTATTTCTTTAATAACTTCGACAATTTTCATCTGATCGCAACCAAATTTTCAGGAATCATAACTACTATAGTTATTATTATATATACCAAAATTCGCAACTCTAACTTTAAAATTACGCTTGTTATTCGATTTTTTTGATTTGCGGGGGCGGAAGTGGGCGTGGCAAAAATTTGAAACAAACTTGATCTGCGTGCAAACATAACAAATGCTGTCGAAAAAAAATTATAGCTCTATCTCTTATAGTCTCTGAGATCTAGGTGTTCATACGGACGGACGGACAGACACACAGACACACAGACACACAGACGGACAGACGGACATGGCTAGATCGTCTCGGCTGTTAAAGCTGATCAAGAATATATATACTTTATAGGGTCGGAGATGCCTCCTTCTACCTGTTACATACATTTCCTGCCGGCACAAAGTTATAATACCCTTCTACCCTATGGGTAGCGGGTATAAAAATCTTTATAATGTGAAATGGTAGCACCTGAGTTGGCTTTAGATAAGATCGCAAATAAAACCCGAATATAATGCGATAAACAAAAGATAACAAATATAATTATACGAATATCATTATAAATACTTTTCGTCGACATATAGTATGTAAAAACAATTTGATTTTAAATATCATTTCCTTGCACATGTTTGACTATACAATTCTCGGATATATCTATAGGTTTACAAATATTTTTGTCTTTCAATTTAGTCATTAGCTTATCTGTAAAAAGCGCTATTGGATATAAATATTTGTCTTTCCGAAAAAATGTACACAAAGTTTAATTTATTTCTATTCAAATCGAAGATTTAATTTTCAATGTAAATTTCGGACTAAAGTTTGAAGGTTTAAAAACATTTTTTGTTGTAAATTAGTCACTGGCTCATCTCGACAAAAGAAAAAGGAATAACAATAATTATAAAAATCGTCGGGAAAAGCAATTGACACGAATTTTTTATGTCACTTCTGTGCAATTATAAGACAACACTTTCAATGCAAATTTTTGACCAAAATTTGTATGTTTAAAAACATTTTTTATTAGAATCTAGCCACTGGATTGTCTCTAAAAAGTAAAACCGACGTAGACTTTCATGATGCTTTTGATGTTTATTAGACAGCAATAAAAGTTGTAATAGCCTACAGAAAATGAAGCCCGAAATGCGTAATATAGCAATCAGAGAGTTTGTGTATGGCAGTTGATTAAAGTTGAAAATCGTTCAAAGTCGCAAAGAACTGTTGAGAATATTACACATACGCCACATGAAACGGGCCACCTTGAAAACTTTCACTTCTCACTACAGTCGTCGCATATTTCTATTTGGCGCTGCGAGTTCTCGCTTCAGCTGCTTTTGCGACTGCCACTGCCACTGCCGCCGCTGTTGCTGTTGCCTGTGGCATGCGACGCGTTCGCCAGCGTTTTGTATACTAAGGACAGATGTGGAGCAGCTGCGTCTCAGCTCCTGTGGGAAGAGTGTGTCGTGTATCCTGTACTCGGCTCTTTGTTCAAATGCGCGCGCAGCGTATCCAAAGAGCGGCAGTTGGGAGAGTTGACTTCGCTTTCGGGCTTGTTTATAACAACAAAACTCTCTCGTCAGTAAAGTGTGTAGTCATAGTTGTTGATGTTGTTCTTGCTGTTGTTATTGTTATTGAGATTTATGTTGTTGTCGTTGTTGTTGTTGTTATTATTTTTGTTGTTGCTGCTGCTGCTGCACTTAACTTGAACTTTTGAAAAGTTGGCAAGACGCACGCGGCGCCTTGTTTCAACCGATTTCAAGGAATTTACTTAGAAATTTTTGTTTTTTGTTTTCGGTTTTCTGTTTTTTGTTTCTGCTGAGACAGTCAGGCGTTGGCCAGGCCACACATATGGATTTGGCAGTGGCTCACACCCACACAATCGATGATGAAGATGACGACTTTGAAATAAATATAAACACTCGCATTGGCATTGACCAGGTCCCATTAAAGGGCCAAACCAAACTTAATCGAGCTAATCAGAGAAGGCAAAACGAACAGCTTCGAGCACTCCTTCAGCTTGGCGTCTATCAATCAATTCGTTTGTCTAATTGACAGCTAATTGGCACTACAAAAGTCAATAAATACTACAGATAAATACAATTATTTGCAAGAGAACAACCATCGTCTATTACTTATGTATATTTAGTCTTATATTTAGAATTAATAAATCATTTTTATGTTTTTGAAAACACATGATAATGTCAACAATTTGCAAGTCGTCAAAGCTGTTGAATAAACCAACTTTTGATAAACTGAATCAGAATACATTAAAATATCGAATAGCAAAGAAACCGCTTATCGTCACGATCAATAAGTTGAATACAAATCATTCACATTTTGTGCCAAGTTTACAACACCCTCTAAAAAAGAATAGATAACTTCCATCATGATTGTCCATCGAGAATACATTGAAAAAGAGCTGAAGAATGCCTTGGCTTAGTTGGCAAATTTGCAGTATTTCTTAGTGCAGTGCTTATAAGAAATGCAATTCAGTTTGGCTTGCAAAAGTCGAAGCTATAATCTATTTTGCATAGCAGCTCAACACTTAACACTACCGAGGCCAGTACAACTCCCCTCTCAATGGCACGCCTTCCGCCCCCCATCACGAAAGTGTGTTATATATTCGAGACTGCTTTGTATATATTCAACGAAATTATCATCTAGCTTCGTACGTGCCACCAGGCCAAGCTAGAAGCCAAAGCAACCTCCACACTGCCTCACTGCCTGGCCTTGGTAGCGCCACAAGCTTCGCAAGCTCGTGCAGCTGCGTTGCCTGCTGCACCATCCTACCAGCCCCATCAGCAAGCTGCTTATCTCACAGGAAACACTGGTTGCTTGTGAGTCTATGGCAAAATTTGCAAAAAAAAAAAATTCACACACACATACACACCGAAAAAAAAAGAATACAGAATAAAGAAAAGGAAAAACGAAAAACGAAAAGTTGCCAACTGGAATTGGAGCAAGAAATTGTAAGTGAAATGTCGAAATGTTTTTTGAGCATTGCAGGTCTCAAAGAAAGTGCTTAAAAATTGTATACTTGTTTATGGCATGCCAAAAAGCTTAAATATTTCTTCATTTCTTTATTCCATGCATTGTTTTCGCTGCCAGAAGTGTTTGCCTGGTCAATGCCTCAACAAGTTTCTTGTTGAAACACAATACATGTTGGGCAAAAAGCTTGGCTAACACTTAAAGCTCAAGTCTAGGCCAAGTCCACCAATGTGTAAAGGAAATGCACAAAATGTAAAATCTACAACACAAGGGTATCGATGTGTATATGTTTGCCCTCAAACACAATGCATAAAAAAAATACAGGCAGTTAAAAGCCAGTTTTATATTCATTACAACGAGTCGGCCAGCACCAACAAGAACAATTTACGACTCCAGAGAAAGGAGGACCACTGTTTTTATGGCTCAGCCTGCTCACCTTATAGAAAAGGCGCTCTCACACGCACACCAATACACACCCCCATTCACACCCATACACACACTCACACTCACACACATGGGCCACCCACATGTTCTCTCGCATTGGGCTTAAGTAAAATAAATGGTTTCCAGCAAAAATAAAAGAAAATCAAATAGCAAAAAAAAAAAAATGAAAGTGAAGTTTGATAAGGCTATACAAATTTAAGAGGTTAATATAATAAAAGCAATTTCAACTTAATAGTCGTTATGAATTGGAACAAAAAACTATTTATTCCGCGATGCAACATCAATCAAGAAGATAATTCTCAATGAAATATTCAACTCTAGAGAATGATTAATATGATAAAAATCAACGATGCCAAAGATAATGAGACTTGTCCACTTATTCAAAGAAGATTTTGTACAAAAAGGCACAGCATATTAGATTACAGTTTAAGCGTATTTAAAGTCCATTATTGTATATGTGGAAAAAACTGGATCATCTATAAAAACCGATTATATGCTTAAGTTGAGAAGAAAGAAAGAACACATAATATACCCTCCATAAGTTTTACAATTGCAAAATTGTTGAAGGACAGGCGAACTCACACACACTCACACAGTCAAGCGCACGTGTAGTAGACACACCTGAGTGTCAGACACACACACACACACACACATACACACATTCTATAGACGGAGTACATACGCACAAGCATATACTCACACATACTTATGTGGAATATACGCTCTGCCTTTACACTTGACTTAGACAACAGCAACAACAATAACGACAACAAAGCAACTGAGGCAGCAAAAAGCGAAAGTAAAGGCATAGTCAAAGTTTCCATTTTATTTTTCTTATTTTTCTGCTTAACTAACTCAAGTGAAAATCAACTTGGCTCATTTTGAAGGACTTTTTGGCATTTTCTTCTCCATTTTCTTGCCATTTGCGATTGTTTATTTATTTTGCGCTAAAAATTAAACAGCCACGAAACTTTTGTTGGCCCTGCTAAATTACTTTACACGCTACTTGAACACGCAGGCAACGCAAATTCGTAAATTCCAGGCCCGGACATGAGCTGAACATTTAATTTAATTAAAAATAGCATGTGAATTAAACCAAAGAAAAACCACAAACCACAAAAAAAAAATAACCGACAACAAACGATTCAAGCAAAAACTACTATAGTCTTTAAATACACTTTTGTTTACCGTATATAATATTACAGCTGTAACAGAAAGTTCCCTAGTGAAACTTCTCCAGATTTCTAATTAACACTTAGCATACTTTTGGTGTGTAACGTATATTTAACTTTGATATCAAGCAAACAATATTTTGCTATGCTTTAAATCAAACAAAATAGAATTAAACAAAAATATTGCAATGTAAAAATATAACGCAAAGGTTTACTGTATGATTTATGGTTGAAAAATATTTAATATATTGTTTCGGGTTTGCATTGACATGTTTCTCACTCGACAGCCCATGTTATTGAACATGGTACACGACAATTATAATATCATTATTTCCGTTGTCAGTCTGTTTATGGAGGATTCAGAGGCTCTAATAACTATATAAACACGAGGTGCTTGGGGCTCTAAGCCCATTCCAAGATGCAAAACATAACTGGGCCGAGACATGCAATGGGGCAACACTTCAATTGGCTGTTTACTAAAAGCATTTTATCTGCTTATTCGAGACGCTACGCATAACTTTGCTGATAAGAGATACATTTTTTTACGTACTTTCGTTAGAAGCTACAGTCAGAGCAAGAAGAAGCACAACAACAAGACGCGCACGGCAGGAAACATTTTGCATGGACAACAGATATTCGTGTGGTTAATAATTATGTTAGTTCAATACGTTTTCGAATTTTTATTTGTTTGTTAATTTCACGACCGATAGACAAAGATGCACACAGTAAGCTCATTAAACACTACCAAATTAATTCAATTATTTTGAATATTTCTTTTTTTAATATTAATTAATTTAGATTTGCAATTGATTCTATTATTAATATGTTGGCTTTTATTTTATGTTTGATATTATTATAATTCTTATTATTGTGGAATTTGGTTTTATTAGAGTTACAGTTTGTTGCTTGAAATTGAAGCCAGTTTGTTGTGCTGTTGCGTGTCTGTGTGTGTTAACGAAATGAGGAAAGATTGTCTACTGAATTTGCAAAAACTCGGCCCGAGCCAACAGCCAACCGAACTGAGTCGAGACATAGGCAGAGACAGAAGAGCTTTGCTGCTTCTGCTTCAGCTTCTGCTGGTGCTGGTGATGGTGCTACTCTACGGTCAACGTTGCGTATGTGTAACGTGCGGAGTGCGTGTGTCGGTGTAGTTCAGTGTTGGGCAATGCGCGCGCAAATTGCCAACGCTTGCACACAACAGGCAAATGGCAATGTCGCCCACAACAGCTGAGCGACAGCGACAGCTGCTGAGAGCTAACCGAGAGCCACAACAAACCGAGAGCGAGCAAGTCAAAAAGAGCGAAAGCGAGAGAGAGAAAGAGAGAGAGCACGCGCAGAGTGGCTTGCCTGTTAAAGTGAAAGTATTCTTGCTGATTAACAGGCAATTGTGGGGCACTCCCTCCACCCACACACACACACAATGCCATTAGAAAGGTCGCCAATTTCACTGATAATAATTTATCATTGATGTTGGCAATGCTATCAGCAGACAAGGAGACTGAAAGAGCGAGAGAGAGAGACAACAACAATCCACTCGCTGACCACTTTTGAATTGCTGACCGGAAGTGGCCGTTGGTAAGTGGCATTTCCTTAAGCAAACAATTGCCAACGGCTTTTGCCAATAAGTTGCAATTCAACCAAATCAAAAACGAACCAAGTGTAAGACATTTCCAACTAAATTGAGTATTTCTGTCTATGGCATGATTTATTATATTATTGACAAGCAAATATTTCTTTCATGATTTATTAGCATTTCTATTAAATCCAGTAAAAGGCGCTACCCATAGGGTAGAATAGTATTTTCAAGCAGAAGGAGGCATCTCCAATATCTCTATATATGTACATATATTCTTGGTCACCTGCATCTTAGAAACTATAAGAGATAAAGATATAATATTGTCGACAGTAATTGTTATGTTTGTGGACAGATCAAGTTTGTTTCAAATTGTTGCCACGCTCACGTCCGTCTCCGCAAATCGATAAAAGTCGAATAACAAGCATAATTTTGAAGCTAGAGCGGTTTTTGGTACATACAATAATAGCTATAGTATTTAAGATTTCTAAAAATTTGGTTGCGATCAGAAAAAACTTTCGAAGTTATTAAAGAAATACTTTTGTATGGGCAAAAACGCCTACTTACTTGGGGTCTTAGTTGCTTTGACTGACAATCTGGTATATTTTTCACTATGTGGTATGTTTTTCGTATAGTACCATATCAATATACATAATATACCAGTTGGTATAGTTTTAGTATTTTTGTGGTATATTATATTGGCATATTTGAAGAGAAGTGCCGCACTGTGTTGATTTTATTCAAAATGTGTAGCGGGTATCTCATAGTCGATCAAACTCGACTGTAGCTTGTACCATACTTGTATTATCACTTTTAATAAAAATGTGCAACATTATTTGAAAACAATAATACCAATAAAATCATACAAATATTAATTTAAACACGCAAACTTTTATTTCTGCATTAATAACAAGCATTTATAAAATAAAAAGAATAATAAAATACCTAGACTTAAAAACAATCTACCAGTCAAATGTACTGGCAGAGTTCACAACCCTAAAGAAATGCACCATTGATAAGTTTGTCTAAAACTGCAATATATTTTTATAACAATGTAATTTAACAACTCTTTTTGTTATATTCGGTGTTATTATCAAATCTCATTCTATTTCGAGCTGGCTTCAAATTATATCGCTCAACAGTTCAGACGTGACTCTCTATTATTATGCGGCTGAGGAAGAGTTCTGCGATATCTTAGAAGTTCCGCTGTAGAATCAAAAGTTCTGTTATAGTCGAAGCTTCATTTACATGCTGATTTACAACGTCGCATTCGAGGCCAGCAGCTGATGCAATTCAATACCAACAACAACAACAGCAAAAGTTGCGATTGTGTGGCGTCTATTATGGAGCTATAAAAACGACAGACAAAGTCACAAATGGGCAACAGTCAGCGCAGTGCAACTTGCAAATATGTGGAAGCAGCAAAATCTCAGCATCCCTCTCGTCATCTCCATCTGCATCCATTGTCTGATGCAAGTCTTTGCTGGCGCCTTGCCCATGGAAGTGCCTCGCTATAATCAACTAGGGTAAGTAAAAGTCACTTTCGGATTCACAAAATGACAGCATGTATTCTCATTCTATGGACTAGACATAAGCCACCGCAAGCAACCAACTCCAGTGGCTACAACAGCAGCCTGGTGCCAACAACAGATCGCTTGGGTGGCAAGCGTCCAGAGGAGACAGTTACTACGGCCGCGCCACAGTTTGAATATGCATTACTCGGCCATGATCCTGAGGATCAGCGTTGGTATCGCGTCAGTTTGACGCCCACCAACAACAACAACAAATTCGGTTACCGCGCCCAGTTTGCAACAAGAAAATCACCGCCCTTCGATGCACAGCTGGCGCATAAACATGATAAGACCATACAAGAGTTGCTCAACTTTTTAGAAAGATCCGAGGAGCACAATCTACTCAAGGTCTACGGCCAATTGTTGGCTAGCGAAGATCACGACGAATCGAAGATTAAGCGTAACATTGACGATGAAATCGATGGGGAGGACAATAAATTGGAAGTCAAACAGCTATTGAAATCGAACGGCAATCGACCACTGTTGCTGGTGGGCGAGTTGCCAGCAAATACCACGCCTCCACACAATAAGGGGCAAAATGGCACTGAAGTCTCAATGGTCAAGAACTTTGTGTACTTTATTAAGGGCTTAAAATAATTTTCTAAATTTCATTATCATATTTTGCAGAGTCGCACAACTCCAAAATTAAAAATCTATCATCAAAGAACAAATATATATTTATTCCGCAGTTTAAACTATGCTTTTTAATTTAAAACTCTTATCTAAAAATTTCACGCTGAAAACAATTTTAAATTCGCAAACAAGAAATTTTGTAAGCACATTTCATAAGCAAGTAAAATGTATTTGTATTTCACATCTACCATATATGGTAGTATATACATATACTTGATAAATATATATAATATAATATATTTCTTATTTTTAAGTAAACTTGTTTCGGAAACGGTACATTTTAACCACAAAATATGGGTACAACAAATGGTCTGCAAGTGCGCTCTCAGCTCTTATATTCAGCTTGCACTCTTCGAAAATTGCTAGCATACGAATACTCGCATACAGTCGGGCCAATTTAGCTGATAAGCTGTGGCGAGAGTATGTGTGAGGGATTCCAAGTGTATGTGTGTATGTGAGTGTGCGTGTGGCACACTTATTTGACACTTGCTGCTCCAATTGCAAGAAATTGGCAATTTGGCTGCAACTTCAAGCCAAATCTGACTGACTGAAACACAAAAAGGTCAAAAGCACAACAACAAAATACACTTGCACTTGACATGATTTCTATTTGACTTTTTTGTATGCAAGGATGCTTTGCTTTAAGGATTTTGATGGTGCTGGCGAGTGCGATTAACTAGTTGAGTATCTTCGCGATTGGCACGCTCCAGTTTGTCATCCTTGAGCTCATACGCCGGCCGATAAATCAATTTGCCCAGCTGCTCATCATAGGCTAACAAGCTGGGATTCATCCGAGTGCTGCTGCGTTCCCCTAACGATGTGTAACCCTGATCATAGAGCGAACAATAAGGCAGCTGACGACTGCGGAGATAGTTCCAAACGTCGTGATAGCTCCAGTCCAGCAGAGGAAAGATGCGCATTAACACTGGCCAGCCATTGTCGCAGGGCATCATCGGTGTGAGCTCAGCACAGCCAGGATCGGTGCGTCGACAGCCCAGAAACATGGCACGCACCTGCGGCTGCTCGGCCAGCGCTTGTTCGACGGCGAGCTTGAGGGGACCGTTGTATCGTTGCAGCTTGACGGAATAACGCTGCAGGGTGGTGGCAATAAACTGCAGCATCACCTCGTCGGGCTTATACAAAGTTGTAGCCTGCTTGAGTATCGCTTCCGTTTGCAATAACTTTCCCTTCACCAAAGCTTCATCGATGCTCTTTAAATTTTGAGTGGGCAACGTGTGGCAACAGCGTTGCAATGCAACTGCTCTTGGCCACACGCGACAGCAATAATGCAGGAGGGGCATCGTTCGGTATTCCAAATTAGAGAGCACTTTTTCAAATAATTTTCTATTGATAAACTTAAAAGCCTAAGCCTGACATAATAACATAATCATGGAACTTCAATTTTAAACCCAAAACATTATTCTTTATAATTTAATGAAATGCAAATTACTTCAAAAATTTAGTTATTAGTTTTATAGAGATCGAGTAGATATTTTTAAGCAGAGATTCTTAACTTAATAAATTTTAAAAACATTTATTTTTAATATGGGTAAATCCCTAGCGAAAAATGTCGCTTGCAACAATATTTTCATTAAAAAAAATCTTAAACTGAATCAATAAAAAAAGTAAAGGTTAATCGTACAGCTCTGGATTGACACAATTTAGAGCTAAGATTGATTTTTGCAACTTTTTCTGTTTTACGATAAACTATATAAATTCGTATATTTTTTGTACGAATTTGTTCATTTTTGCAATTATCTTAAAATAGAAAAATAATTCCAAGATTATTTTTAACTCTATTAAAAGTGCTAATAAGGAGCTATAAATAAATAAATAAATATATATAATATAAATAAATCTTTGGGTAAAATTAAAGAATTTTTCAATTTTTTCAATATCGCAATAATATCGCACGCGACCTTTTCGCATCTAAATAAACATATAGTACATTAACTATGAATATATAAAAATGGTTTGAATATTCAAGCTTACATATTTATAGATAATTACATGAATTAATTACAAAATTTAAATAAAAATTCTTTAAATATTAATGTAAACTGGCATAATAATCAAAAAAAAAAAAACTTTAAAAATGACAGCGGAAACAAATAAAAAATATACAATATAAAAAAAAGTCCAATAGTTTTTATGTCGCAAAGCTTGAAAAAAAATTGCTGAGCTTGTTGAATTGGCTCAAAACTTGGTCAATGCTTAACGCGGCAATTTTATTAGACTGCTGGCAGCTCTTTGGGTATATAAGGCCGATGAATTGTCGTAGTCAACATTGTAGTTCACTTCAAGCCAAGTTTAGCTCAAGAATCAACATGAAAGTGTTTGTGCTCATCGCCGTTTGCCTGGTGGCCGTATCCGTCAACGCTGCTGCTACCGATAAAGATGACAAGATGCTAGGCTCCTCCTACGGAGGTGGTGGATATGGCCAGCCCGCTGCAGCCGCCGCTGCCTCAGCGTATGCCGCACCTGCACCCGCAGCTCCCTCTTATGCCGCACCAGCACCCGTTGCCATCCCGGCGCCACCCTGCCCCAAGAACTACTTGTTCAGCTGCCAGCCCAACTTGACGCCAGTTCCATGCAGCGCTCCAGCACCTAGCTATGGCTCCGCTGGCGCCTACTCCCACTACGCTCCCGTCTACGCACCCCGCCCTCTGCAGTGGTAAACTGACAGCACGATCAGCACGATCAGCACGACGCACTAAATCAATTGAATAAAAAACGAATTTATTACCTACAAATTAATGCTGTTTTGCAATTTTGGATTATTCGAATTACTTTCTTTATGGGTATTTTATGGTTGATTCCACCTTGAATCGCTTCAATGGTTTTGCTGTTTCATCAAATTTGACTGAGGTAACACACTTAATTGAGCTAGAGGTTTTCCTAAAGACGCCAAAAAGATTTTTTTCATAATAGCACATTTGAAAGTATAATATAATATAATAATCTTCAGTGCTCTCTATTTGAAATGATCATAAAAACCGAAAAATGACATATAATATATACTATCTTAGAAAGACAGCTACAGTCAATTGTGTTCGACTGTGAGACACCCGCTACCTATTTTCAATAAAACTATATTCTACAAATATACTGAAAATATGGCGCACAATGCTAAAATTTATCAAAGGCTACATTTGGAATATCGATGTATACTACATTCTACATTCTTATCAGCCAAAGCAGCTAAGACCCGATTGCAGTAGGCGCAATTTGTCCTATTAAAGTATTTCAGAAATAACTTCAACAATTTTTATCAGATCAATACCAAATTCTCGGAAATCATAAATGAAATCCCAAAAAAAACATAAATGCTGTCGAAAAAAATGTATTGCCCTATATCTTATAGTCTCTGAGATCTAAGTGTTCACACAGACAGACGGACATGGCTACTATATTTCTTCTCGGCTGTTGACACCGATCAAGAATTTATATAACTTAGTGGGCCGCAGATGCCTCCTGCCTGTTACATACGTAATGGGTATAAAAATTAAACAATAGATTTTCTATAGGTTAAAAAATAATATAAATGTAAGGGGCTGTCCATATATTACGTAATCACTTAGGGGGTGGGAGGGGGTCAAGGAAATGATTATGTTTGATTACAAGGGGAGGGAGGGGTCTTGGACAATGATTACGTAATCATTTTATAAAAATTTTGTTGTTAAAAGTATTTATTCAAAAATTGGTTCAGCGCCGATTACTCTGTCGATAAGTACCGAATGTTATAATTCATATAAATGTAGCTGTAAACTTCGATTGGAAATCAAAGAAACCCCTTTACCGTGTGGCTGGACGGCGATAGGGAGTATGCCTAGTAATTCAGTCATACGAAGGATGTGAAGACCTCGAATGGCTTGACGAGGACTATATAGACGACGAAGACGAAGATGATACCTGCGGATATAAAGAGATTTTGACAAGCCAACTTCCAGTAATAAGAAATATTAAAGATTGGCTGGAATCTCCTTTTGAAAATACAGATTAAGAGAACAAATTTTCATATTTTTCTTTTTTTGTGATTACGTAATCATTGTTAGGGGGGGGAGGGTGTTCATCAAATGATTACTTTTGATTACCTGGGGGGGGGAGGGTGTCAAAAATCGCAGAAAACGTGATTACGTAATATATGGACAGCCCCTAATAGAATTCATGAAAATAAGAACACTTTTCGTCTGTTAAGCTTATGAGTTTGATTTATATATATTTGTAAAAACATTAACAAACTTTTTGCCTTAAATATACAATTTGACGCTGCATGAAACAGCAGAAGCACATGGTATCTCATTAATTACATTATCAATATCTCAGGGATGGTTAGAATTTTATATAGATCAAAACGGATTAAAGAAAATCCATAATAATTGCGAAAAAAGTGAAATCGAATTGTGCAAAGAGAACGAACAAAACAAAACAAAAACTGGCAAGACTGTAAAACTAAACAGACACAATTTGTTCAAGAGTTGAAAAATTGTTGTTAGCCTTCGGTCTGGGGGTCAGTAGTCGTCGTCGCCATCCACCTCGTCCTGGGCATCGTCAAAGAATCGCGCTGCCTGCAGTTGCTTACGTATGGCACCCACCTGGGTGAGTATCTTAGGAGATGTAGAGGACACGGTAAACTTTTGCACCGCAGGCACCTGCAACAAATTTAACTGATTAGATATGTCATCAATTACGAATATCGTAATTACGTACCTCCCAGCGCTTCTTGAGATTATCCATCTTTCGTTGAGTGCTTTCGGCAGGCAACGCACCCGTCTCCTTACGCGTCATCTTGGGCATTTCACGCAGCAGTGGCATCGACAGATTATGCGTCGGTGGCTCGAGCAGCACCACATCTCGCCTGCCTAAACTTTGAGGCATTGTCTGTGTGCCCCGATGCCGTGATTCGCTATTGCTACGCACATCTTGTTGATGCTTGGAAGCCAGATCGCCGTAGTTTTTGAGGTAACGTGATAGACGCTTATCTGTCTGCCGGCGCACTCGTTCCATCGCCTGCTCATCAGCGCTATCCAGCTCGAAGCTGTTGTTCGCACTGCTCGTGGCAATGGGCAGTTGATCGATCAACAGCGGCTTCACCGGCGTGGGTTTGTAATCCGCGTGGAACACTGAATTCGGTGAAATGTTGAAGGAATAGGGAGGCGAGTCTGCCTCAGTGGGATTCGCGGCATTCGTTTCCGCTGTTGGAGATGGCACAGCATAATTGAGTTCGAGCACACGAAACGCATCATCTGATTTCTGTGGTTTTTCTTCATTCACTTCGTTGACATGTGTGCGCTCAGTGTCCCGGCCACACGCGATCTCCTCCAAGCAAAAGGAGCACAGATTTCGCCGACAATTCATGCAAACATTGCGCTCCCGTTGGCAGGCTCGACACACATCACTCTTTACCAGACATTGGCTACACAGCGCGTAAAGACGTTCGCACTTGAGACAAACGAGCGCATAGCTATTCTGGCAATCGTGATCCACAGCATCGGCAGCTTCAGTCGTCTCGTCGCTCTGCTGTCCACCTGTATCATCGCTGGGCTGTCGCTGTTGTTTCATTTTCAGTGCCAACTTGCGCTGGCAGCGCAGACAACAGCTTTCATAGCTCTTCAACGGCTCATCGCAGAGCGGACAGATCTTTTCGCACAAATGGAAGCACTCGCGTTCGATTTTCGACATTTCCGGCAACTCAAAGTCAAGCTCCACGCCCGCTGGCAATGGTTCACCTCGACGATACTCGTGTCGCGCCGAATTGCTAAAGTATTTGTACACCTTGTTGGTGTTTGTCGTATTGCTTTTGCTGGCATTGCCATTGATATCCTTGTTGTCGGCCTTTGTATTCCCATTCCTGACAGGTCCAGCCAAGTCGTTGTGTTCCTTGCCGTGCAACAGCTGTGCATCCTCCTCTAGCTTGGCCAGCAGCTGCTCCCGCATCAGGCGATTGTGATCTGAGTCCTTGCGTGCCTATTGAATACAAATTTACACATTACAAAAATTATACATTTTTATATGTAGGTTAAATGGACAAATAAGTAAATAGGTAAATATAAGAATTATAATAATAAAATTAATTGATTTTAAATAAATAATATCTGATTATTCCTTTAGTATATTGTTTTTATATATTATTTTCAATATGTAAACAATATGTGAAGTGTTCAAAAATATATAATTAAATTGCTCTGCTCGCTAATTTCATTACTAATTATGTTGCCCTTTCTCTTTTATAGCTAGCTTTTGATTTGTTCAATTTGTAATTAATTGTCGCGCAACTTCCGCCCTCTAAGTATGTTGTGCTAATTTCGCGACCCTAATGCAAAACTAATACAAGCAAACCAAATAAAGCAGAGCCCCACTGAACTAAGGAGAGTTCAATTGAATGAACTACTTCGAGATATTCACCAACCAAATAAAAACTCAACCTGAAGCCTACACTTGTTCAGTAAATATAATATGTTGTAAACTGCACAATTTAGTTATTAATTCAAAATAATACATGTTATTAATGTATTGCATAAAATAAATAGTAATAATAAAATAATAAATCAATAAATTACAAAAATAAGGAGCTCTAACTCAATTTAAAGCAAAGAACAACATTTTATTGTAAATCTCAATCCTATTTCGTCCCAAAATAATGATTGGTGTAACGGATTTTAAGAACCTTAAGAATATGCGCAGATATTCCTATGTCCAATTCTATCTGTGCTGATCTATATCTTTTTTAAAATAAATTATCAATACTCAACTCACCTTTTCGGCACGTTGTCGCTGCTTCTCCAGCTGCTCCTGCAAGTGAATTGTCTTCAGTTGAGCTTCCAAGCGCCTTTTAAATAAAACAATGTGATATTCATCGAATTTTGAAATTCATTGATTTCAATGTGAAGCTCACCTGGTCAAAGCCTCCTCCTGTCTGCGCTCCTTTTCGCGCAGAATCTCAATGGAGCGACGCTTCTCCTCAATCTGTTGCATCAGATCCCGTTGATAGTCCCTTTTGCGCGCCGTTTCCAATTCGGCACTCCGCATATTACGCTCCAGGATGCCATCGCCAGTGACAATGTTAGAGAGCTCCACGTGACCCAGATCTTGCAGAAGCTGTTGTCGTGTGGTGCCTGGCCGTTTCTTGGGCGGCACGTAATTGGGATTACTATTTACAATTAATTCTAGGTCAGTCTTATCCGTTCTGCTGTTGGACGTCGAGCTCGTGCTTGTGGAATGATTCGAGCGCGACGTTTGCAACTCCTCTGGCTGCGACAGCTTCACCTGACGTCGCTGTTTCGGCGCCGGCGGATGTAGCATCTATAGAAATACAGTTGTAAAACGCACAACAAATCATTAACATAGTCGTCCACAGGTCATAAATTTCACACTGATTACCATAACCGAAGTTGACGCCATGGATTATGAATGCGACTGCTGCTTACCTGGTGCTTGAGAAAGTTCTGCTGATTCTCGCGCTGTCGCTCACGCAAATAATTTTGCCGTTTCTGATTTTCATTGTTAAAGCCGGGAAAATACGAGTAAAATGTGTCCGTAACCCATTGCTCCATATCATCCTGTTGAGAGTGAATGAAAGAGAAGAAAAACTCTCGTATACTTAATATCGGTCTATGCTTTGCTCTTATTTGTATTTGTGAATTTCTATTTGTATTTGTGTGTGTCACGCAGGATTTGGCGACACTAACCACCAGCAAGAAGCTCGTGTACATTTTGCTAAGGTGGTTGCTCGCTCTCTCGCTCGCTCGCTTGCTTCTCTTGACCACTCCTTCTTCTAATTGCGAGGCGACCCTCGCGCTCCAACAGGGGAAATTATGGGTCTAACTACGTTTCTTTGTTTTTGGGGTCAGACGATGGCGTTCAAGTGTTCAAATGGCAACGGACTGGAGCTGGAGCTGTAGCTGCTCCAGCGAAGGCTCCACATTGCCTACTGCCACTTTTGCCACATAATTTTTATGCCGGCGCGACTTTGACGTCGACGTTTCAAATCGCGTGCTGCGATGGCATCAAAAATTATAGAGAAATAAAAAACACACAGGTGAGAAATTGAACACATTGACTGTGAATGAACTCCAAGTTATCCTGGGATGGCAATGTAGACTTAAGATTCATTTGCAACTACAACTAAAGTGAACCTAAAATAAAACTCCGTAAAATATTTCTTAAATTCACATTCAATTTAAACTCATAAAATAAGTGAAGTTTTCTGAACAAATTTAAAATAGATTTTTAATACGGTAAATATATAATACCTTTTGTTTCGAATTATATAATATAGTATATTTAAGAAGGCTAAAAAGAAGATCACGAACTTCAAAGATACAGTTACTAACTTTGGTAACCTTATTATTATATATTATTATATTATTATTATTCTCTAACAATGTCCTGAATATTATACTTTTAGGAAAGAAGAAAAGACATACAACATTTCATTTTGTCTCTAAATCAATCAACTACGATCTAAAGAACACTATTGCAATTTATCGAAATCAATACATTGTACTTTGCAGCATATGTTATGCTATATATACCCCTCATTTTAAAATGCAGGGTATATTTATATACATATACAATTCACATTATGAGCAGTACGGAGAGGCAGCAACAACTGCGTCATCAACACCAGGCAAAGACGCTCGCCATGGCAGTTTATCAACAAGGCTCAGCTGTTACGACCTGCTCGAACCCAGGGCAAGGCAACAAAAGGCAAGGCTTCTCTTCTAGCATGAGTTCTAGCACCCCAAAAAGGTGCTTCAATTTATTAGCTGCATATATTTCACTCGACTCGACTCTTCCTATCGCGTCTCGTTAGCCGTGATGTGCGGCTTTATTAAAGTACATTTTAACAATTTCATCACTTGACAGCTTCAAGTTGTGCAATTTAGTTAAAGACATGCAATAATTAATGCCAATTTTGAGTTAAAAGTCTCAAATCGACAGCAAGTGAGTGTTATTAGTCAGCCATTCCATTCCGTCAACAAATAGTCCACAAATAATTTGCATATACTCGCACTTTGTTATTCGGGTCAAGGAAACTATCAACAAAACAAAAACAAAAACAAGAACAAGAAGAACAAAGAAAGGCGTGTTAAACGCTAAAGAGAGAAAATAAATAGTTCACGCATCTTAGGACTGGGTTCGATTGCAGTGTCCTACTGTGTATTAAGGGTACGTTGATCTAAGACATATACGTTGGTAAGTACAATCGAACAGATCACGATTTAATTGATCAAAATGTGAAAAATCAGCAAAATAAAAAGATAAGGTTTGTGTAATAATGTGAACATCTGCGACCACAAAATATATCTTAATTTCCGAGAAGAGATTTACAGACCAACACCTTCAAATATGATCTTGAAGAAGCATTAATATTACTTCAATTATAAAAACACAATCTCTAATCAGGTCACAAAGAATAGCAAATCTTTAACTAAGTAACATAGTTCTCAAAAGTTTATTGCATTTAAGAAATGTTTTTTACTTTTAATATTTTAACATTTATTTATTTATGTTAAGTAAATAACAAATCAGCTTTTAACAATGCTGTTTTACTATCATTCGTTTATGTTTGCTATCTTGTTGATTTATAGTTTACATTTGAAAGCTCATAAGAAAGCCGTAGCAAATATAGTAATTAGCAACTAGCTACATATTGACTTAAGTAAAAGTTTGATAAAAATCGAACACAAGTACAAACTCAACATGGCCATTTTTTTAAAGGTTTTAAGTTTTAAGTTTGTGGGCTGAGCTTTCCGTTGATTGACAATCAGTCAATCAAGCTACAACCTCTAAGCAATTTTGAATACATATACGAGTAATATTCTACTTGCAGTTGAACTAAAAATTTGCAGTTACTAAAAGCTTTTGCACCGTATACAGTAAACCGTTAACCCATTTGAGCTTAATGCTAAGCTTAGTTAAATTTTATCCACACTTTGGCATATTACTTGTCCATTGTCTGGACATTATCAAAGTTTTACTACGTCCATTCATTAGCGTCTCCTCTTGCGTGTTCCGCTCGAATTAGGTTAACTAAGTGGGTAAAACTCGTTTTGCCGATGCCGAGCGCGAAAAGTGCGAAAGCTAATGAAAATGCGTGTAAAAGCGCAGCGAGTGGAAAGCACAACAAGCGACTGGGAGAAGCGGGGGAAGGTGTCGGAATATCATTAGGTAGGTACAATTATGCTAGCTTTAAGTTCAAGGCCATTGAATGGAATTTAAAGCACAATAGGACATATCGCAGCGTATCTCTCTTTGCTCTCCAACCCCTTTTAAGCACCGAAAGCTTTTAGTGTCACGCTTTTCAAATTACTCTTAACGGTTCATTAACCAATGACGACCAAACGCTGACCTAAGCGACATGAAATCTAAATCGAAATAATACTAATAATAATCTCAATACTACCGATTCGTTTGTAAGTAGTAAATAGCTGACAAATTAATTAGAGGGCATGCTATACATAATATGTTATATGACCTTGCGCAGGTCGCTTCCCTTGTCCTCTTGTGAATTTAGGGCTTCGATGGTCTATAAAACTATAACTATCGATGAGCCTTGGTCACCTCATCAATCATCCACATACAAAATTGTCATTAGCTATTAAGTAAGCAAGCGGTTGCGGAAATGACCAGGCAAATGACCCCCGCATCCCGTGCAAAACCTCGTCAACGAACCCAAATGGCACAATGCACTTTGTGGACGGAAATTGCATGACCAACGGCTTTCGGTTTCCATGCTCCATCCCATAAAAAAATATATAAAAAGAACCACTAAAAAAATACAAACAAGTTGGCGAGGAAAAAACTTTAAAGTCGACAAAAAATAGTTTGTACAAATATTTCGAGAAAATAAGGTTTTACCATATGAGGTTTATTTTTACTCTTCCTAAAAGTTCTTACTGATTTTTATATACGTGAAATATATATATTTACCCTTTGAACCAAAAAAAATTTTTTTTCTATGATGAATATGTGTTTGAATATGGGATTTTATTAATTTATTCATTTTTATAATACTTCAATTAAGCAATTTAAAATCTTATATGTTTATTTTAAAAAAAAAACAGTACCCTAAAACTTATTACAAATATTTTAACTTTAATGAAATTTCATAGCTTTAATAGAGTATAATTTGCAAAAATTATAATATAATCAAATCTAATTCTTTTTTTTACTGCTAAACTAACCAAAACATTAAAAATATTAAAGCAGAATAAAAATATTTATTACAGAAATTTATAGATTTTGTTCTTTTCTGTATTATAAAAAAGACAAAAATAAATCTATTGTATTTCCACTTGAAATTTGGTAAACTAAAGAGCAAATTTCCTATGCCAAGGAATGTTATAACTAAATTCTCTATTTAATAGTCCGAGAACACAAAGGCATCGCAATAAAATATATACAACTACATAGATAATTCTATTGATTTTGTTGGCATATCTTTCATTAATATGCATTATTATTGGAATAACATAATAAAAACAAACTATGACTGAATTTCATTTGAAAATCTAGTTAATAAACTTCCAGTTGTTATAGGGCATACAGCTCTAGAATATATTTCCTACAGTCGTGCACATTTTTCTTGTCATGTGTAAACTTTTGACGTTTTGTTTGCTTGCATTTTCCATCAACAATTTCTTGCATTTTCATTTTGCCCCATCACCGGCATTTTGCATACATTGGTCACTGTGAAATTTGCATTTAAACGACAAACGTGAGCACGTAGTTATAATTAAAGCAATTAAATTTGCTATAATTTATTTGTTCCTCTTTGTGCATTTAAATTAGTGACAATTTGTTAGAACACGCCCAGCTCACCTTCACATATGCAATTAATTTATATTGTATAGTATAATGGTTAAGTACGTCTTTTGTAGGGTTTATTTGTTCAACGAATTTCAAGTTCAGGCGAACAAAAGTAACGCAACAAACGAAACGAAACGAGCTTCAAATTACAACTGAGCAGCGCAGGCAAATTCATTAAGCGAATGGACGTAAATAGAGAGTCGAAATAGTAACTGGAGCACGAAATAACACAACACCAACACTACTGCTAGCCTATAGTATACGTTATATATAGAAGCAGATACAACAAAAGCGTTGACAGCAACAATAGCAATAGAACAGCAGTAGAAAAAGGTCATTAAAGTTTCATGTAGCCTAACGAATATGGGGCGCAAAATGCGCTTAAAACTTTAGAATGCGCAAATGAATTACTTAATTATTGAAAAGCAAGTAGCAAAGTTACAGTTCAGAATGCTCGACGTTGATATACCTGACGAAATATATAAATTAGAAATTGACCGCTATAAGGTTTTTAGAACTTGTCCAAATCTTTCATTAATACAGTTTGTAACCATTTATGTTGAATGCTGGATAATTGAGATGTTGTATTTATATATTTGGTAGTTCTAGCTCTTATAATCTTCGATACAGACTCGTCTTCTGTTCAGGAATATATACACTTTACTCCCTCTTATGATTGCCCTTAAATTAAAATACCCTTCTATCGTAAATATGGCGGGTGTCACAACATTTAATAGTTTGTCCTAGACCAGGTGGCAACTTGCAACAGCTGCAGCCCATTGTCATGTTAGAGAGTCATATTTGCTATGCCGCATAAGTGGGGCACAAATGTTGTGGCTGCTCAGTTGCAATTATAATTGACATCATGCAATTAATAATTAACAATTACGAAGTTGATGAAAGCGAAATGTGGAAAGTGAAAGTGGGTGGAAAACTCACCAACTCACTGGCTGACGAAGTGACTATGAACAAACACTTTTGGAAAACTGCAGACAACTAAACGTCAAAGATTTGGCAGCTGGTCTCAAAGCTTCAAGTGGTTCAACGAGCCGTAAAGAATTTCTCACAGTTATGGAATAAATGCGAACATTTTTTCAGTTTTTTGTGTTATTCTTTGGCGTTACGCCAATCAAGCGTGAACAACAAATTGGCAAGCGGCCCCCAGTCCCCTTTCTCGACTTACCGCCTTTTTGTGTCGCCCAATTGGCAAACGATTCTCGCTTTGGGGACGCTCGCTTTCCAACTGGCGATGCAACGACGACGCATTTGGTGATTTGTATTGTCGCGCACTGCCAACAAGCAGTTCGCGCTGATTCACAAATTCCTTGGCTGACTTAAGCAGCGTTATGCTGGTGGCCTCCTGTTTCCCGTTTTCGTTGTCGTCCTTGTTGTCGTCCTTCAGCTCGTCCAGTTGCAGCTGCAGCTCGTCGTAGTTTTGGTTTTGCGTTGCCAAGGCAGAAGACGTCGCTGTTGCTGAGCTGGGTTCATTGCACCCATTGGCCATGCGCTGACATTGCACTGCTACAAAGTTATCCTTTTGCAGTAACAAGGCCGCTGGACAAGTCGATTGTGCATTGTTGATGTTGTTGCTTCTCGACTGATTGTTGACTGCATTAAGACGCTGACGCTCTTGCTCCAATTGGTTGCGCTCCAACGCCAAAAATTCCTGTAGTTCCACGTCAGCAAGGATATCTAAAAACAGCAATATAATATTAAACCACACTAATTCGCTTTCATTTAGCGTTTTAAAGTGGTCATAACCACTTCGCAACGTTGCATCTTTGAAATCAATTAATTACTACGAACCATTTTCCATTATCTCCCAGTTCTAATAAGCATTTTTTAAACAAATCCAATTGTTGCACTCTGTTCTGCTATTTTACATTGTTCTTTAACATAATATTTAATATCAGCTATCGACTTTCGAAATTGTTTATAGTACTGCGCGCTTGGTTGCAATGGAATGCGGCGAAATTGAGAGCTGCTAATTGCGCGTCACAAATTCAGCAGTGTTGCAAAATGGCGTCTAGCAGCAACAGCTGGCTTAATGCTCTGCAGCCCTGGACATTTTAATTTAATCATAAGCATAACAATTGTTTCTAAAATATTGCTTGAAATTTGATACATTTTTTCACTTTTTTATTTACTATTACCACATAAAATATTTGTAATGTATTTCAAATTTAATTCATTTTTACGGCGAATAACCCGGTATGAAAAAATACCGTAATTAGGAGGGCCGTATTTAATTACAGTATATTTCAAAATCCAATTGGCGGTCACTTATCAAATTTTATTGCGACCATATTCGTACAACAGAATGCCGTTATTTGAAGAATATAACAAAAAAAATAAAATATTACTATAGCAGGCTGCAAAAGCTATGGAGTAATAATCTGGAAAATAAAATTGATTTTTAAGTAAACAGCACACACGATCACTGAAAATATAACGACCCGTGAGTTAAACGGGGAATCAAACATAAAAAACTGGCTCACAAGATGTCGGAAAGGAACGACGCAAATGGCAACCAGGAAAAAATACCATGGTACCATAGACTATACAACGCCATCAAAGAGGCTCCATCGCAACTAACTTTGCTCTGTGTCTCCGCATTGGTTTATTACAAAATGAAGACATCAGGTCGACAAAGTCAAGGTGCAACAGGGAATCGGCTTGCGATCGCTGAACCTGATATTGAATATATAGATGCACAAATTTTGGCACATCGCTTCTCGCCGTCTTTGCATTTCAAAGATTTTACGCTGAGGGAGCTGCTAAAATATAATGGCACTGTGGAAGGCGAACGTATTTTATTTGCTGTTAACAATAAGATTTATGATGTGTCTTATGCCAAACATTTTTATGGCCCTAATGGAGTTCATCATCATATGGCAGGTCGCGAAAATACGCGTTTATTGCTTAATCTGCCGCCCGCGGAGGATCCTTTCAAATATGACGACCTGAGCAGCTTAACTGAGGCGCAACGGAAAGAACTGGATGATTTTACAAGTGTGCACATGGATCGATATTCTTGTATTGGTTATATAATCCCCACACATGAGGAGGATCCATTGGGCTATTATGAGGATGATATGGATTATATGAGGTTTAATGACTGACACCCATCCCATTCTCAATCATTGTGTAATCGTAAATTAAAGCAATAGCTTTTCAATAAATTAGTTGTTTATAATCTTTAATATAGTCAATCAACTGGTTTTGTTCATTGGAAATAGAAGAGAATATATGTACATAGAATATATGTAAATACAGGGACAGTCACCTCGTTACACTTCACTTGGTATTTTGGTATATTTTCACGGCGTGTAAGTAAAAAGGTGTTATTTTAAAAGCTTGTTATTTTCGCCTTTTTCCAAGAATCCGTACGGTCTCTTGCAAACTGCGTTCTCGCCATTAAAGTTCTTACTAATCAGTTAAAAAATCAATTTTTTTCCAATGGAAGTACTTTGAACTCAGCATTTTAGATATTTTTCAGTATCTTATTACAACTTGTTTTTTTTTTGTGCTGCAATATTTAAATATTTATTTTTGACTTATTGTGGATGTTGCTAAAAAAAACAATAGAATTATAATTCATTTTAATTTAATTTTTAAGAAAATTATTAAAAAAAATGTAATGTAATGTTACGAACTACAGTTTTTTAAATAATCTTATTAGACGATTAAGAACACTACAAATACAAAAGGGTTGCCACCATGATTATAAACACTAATCAGCTGTTCGAAAGTGACAGCGCCTGTCAAATATCGCGTCCACTTCCGTTTCTTTTCACTTTTGACCAGCAAGATGAAGTACGTAAAAATTGGATTAATTTGTAAATAATGCCAACATCACTGGGCAAAGGCAAACGTAACTGCTTAAAAGCAACAATTAATATTGCCCCGTGGTGTTACAACATGTTATTTCCTATGTGTATGCTCAAACAATACGTTTTAATTGCAGAATCGGTTTGTGTGCATTCAGTGGGTACAAAATTTACCCGGGCCATGGCAAGACCATGGTCAAAGTTGATGGCAAGGTAATGTAAACAAAAGCATATAACAAGCGTCAATGGCTTTTAAAATGCGCTCTTTTGGCTTTTAGACCTTCACCTTCCTGGACAAGAAGTGCGAGCGCTCCTATCTGATGAAGCGTAATCCCCGTAAGGTCACCTGGACTGTGCTGTACCGTCGTAAGCACCGTAAGGGTATCGAGGAGGAGGCCTCCAAGAAGCGCACCCGTCGCACACAGAAATTCCAGCGCGCCATTGTTGGTGCCTCGCTGGCGGAAATCATGGCCAAGCGTAACATGAAGCCCGAGGTACGCAAGGCACAGCGCGATCAGGCCATCAAGGTGGCAAAGGAACAGAAGCGCGCCGTTAAGGCCGCCAAGAAGGCTGCTGCCCCCGCTCCCGCCAAGAAGTCCGCGCCCAAGCAGAAGGCCACCAAGGTGACGCAGAAGTCTGCGCCTCGCGTCGGTGGAAAGCGGTAAACAACAACCACCACAACAACAACAGCAGCAGCAACAACATCAAGCAGTCTGTTAGTTTTACCGGTTGTTGCGACGGAGAGCAAAGTGAAGTGCTACGGTTTTACAACAACAAACATCATTTAAGAAACAACAAAAATCATAGTGACAAACTAATTAAAAAAAAAGAGTTACAAATGAAAGTTTGTAGCGCGAAAAAAGTTTGATTTTGTTTTTTAATTGTTGGTGTATAAAGAACAGTGAAAAAAAAACTAATTGATAGCTGTAATATTATTACACCGCTTTATTAATATTTGTGCCATTTGATTCAATTAATTCACGAACTAGTGTAAATACTAAGGATTTGAAGATTGTAGTCAAAGTAATTGCCACACTTAAAAAATGGTCACTATGAAGTTGATTTCTGTCCAAATACCATTCATTTCCAATTTATATTTTGTATTTGCATTTGAATGTCCATTGAGCCACTTCCTAGTTTAGGACTAACACTTACAGAACAGCATTTTAATGTGCAAAAGATTCCCACTTTCATATGCATTAGGATAATAATTGTTTAAGCATTTCACATTTCTACCTCTTAAAATGAGAATACTCAGCCTCTCACTTAGGAGCTACTTAGATATACTGTCCTTTGAGGAATGAAAACAAAAACTACATTTGGTAACTATTAAAAGCTGCAATGCTTTATTATTGCATTATGCTTGACGCTTATCGCGCCCTTTATTGTAAAGGTTAAGAATTGGTTTTTTAGATTGTCACCACTTAATTATTTAAAATCATAAATTAAAATTGGCTCCAGAACGCAGCTTCGCTAAGGCACAAAACCATAGCATGTATTCAAACCAATGCTTATGGAAAACGCGAACCAATTTAGTCCTAACATAACTTCACATTATTTCCAAAAGTTTGGTTATCTTAGTCTAGTTTACCACTTAGATAAACTCATTGGAATACTTCTTTGTGCCAATGAATCTGGTGAGACTGCCTATGGCATTGCAATGAGCTGTCACATAGGTGCAGCTAGGGTCGTACAGCTCGCTGACCTGCTCCTCCTTTAAGTCGTCATCGTAAGAAGATTCAATGTGAACCGTTGGTGTCTCCAACTCCATGAGATGTATGCAATCCAGATGGCACAACAGCTCCATTAGCAGCATAATATCCACGGGCTGGAGATGCGGGAAACGCAGAAACAGACTGTACACCGTGCAGCCGGTTCGACTGATGCACTCACTCAGCAAGGCGCCCAGCCAGCGATCAAGCACACGACGATTCAGTGAAGCATTCGCACGTATCCAGGGCTGCGGACGCATCACAATCACTTCGCGAGCAACATCTTCTGTGACTGGCTGCGTTGTTGATGGCGACTGTTGCTTGTTGATATTCGCTCTGATGCGTTTCGAGCTTCGACTGGGCAACTCGTAATCACTCGAGTCCTCACTACTCACTGGCAGTGGCTCCAATGTTAGCTTCGCCTGTTTACTGCTGGTGGGCTGCTCCGTATCCTGTTCCCCAGCAGAAGCCTTGCGCTTCTTGGCGAACGCCACGTGCGGCATTGCTGACACGGCAGCCACCTGCGGTTGAATGCGTTCTCGCTCCAATCGTGTAATGTGGAATGTGTGCACCACCCAGTGACGCATGTGCAACTTGTGCACATACATGTGACTAGCGATGCCCACGCGCTTGATGAGATCGTGCGCCTCCAGCTGATGCAGCATCTCCAGCAGCAGTTTGTTGAATGGGAAAATGCGACGCAGCTCCAAGCCCACCACGCCCAGTGGATGTTGCTCAATATATTCGAGAATTTCCTTAATGTGCTGAATGGCATTGGCATCGTAATCCATGGCCTGCAGCTGAGGCAGCAGCGTCTCAAAGCTGTTCTCCGTATAGCGCCAAAACGAAGAGCTGCAATCAAGTGACGGCAAGAATAAGACAAGTGTTGCGGCTTGAAAATATAGAAATAATGTTGGTATCTTTCACTTCCACTTACTTGATCACCTTCTCGAGCAGCGACTTATGCAGCTGCGCTTCCTTGGCCTGCTGCTGCTGATCATTCTGCTCCATATGAAGCTGAATGGTGGGCAGATGCACAACAAACACATCCTGCGCCCTGGCACGCTCCTCCTTGTTGAGCGATGGCTCATAATCCTGAGTGCGCTCTACTTCTTCCTTACCCGCCTCAAACTCCAGCAGTCCAGTGCAAAGGCTACGCCAGTCCGTCAGTTTGTGGAGCGTGCGTTCGGCAAGCGCCTTGCCCACATCCTTGCATTCCTGCTGATGCTGTTGCTGGCGCCAATACGTTTCCAGTTGCTGGACTAGCGACAGCCAATTGGTTGCGGACACGGTGAGCGTTGTGCTGCCCGCCACGGAGCTGGAGCCATCCAGTGGCAATTGCAGCTGAGATGAAGCTGGCGGTAAGGCATCGGCAATCAGTTGCTTGAGTAAGGGACGATGCTCATACGAGATGCGCTCCACGGCATTCAAGTAGTTGCCGCTGCGCATGATGCACGTGGCAAAGGGACACTCGCCCTGCTCCAGCCGAGCACAGCTGATGTTCACCGACTGCCCAATCGAGTCCAAGGCGCAAAAGAAGTGCATGGCACGCAACGGCAGCTTCGACAACTGATTGTATACTCCGCATTGCAGACGATACGTGAGATTCGCCGGATGGAAGCGAACACGCGCCGCTTGTCGTGCACTGCATTCGCTCTCCAGCCGCTTGGAGTATTCAGTTTGCGGTGCGTTGTCAAAGATACTGCTGTAGTGATCGAGTATGCGATCCGTCGAGGAGCTGCCCGGCTGCGACATGCTCCAGGTGTCCACGGTGAGTATATTCGCAGGCAGCTGCAGGCTCAACTGTAGACGGTCCTTGGCCATCCACTCGCCCATCAACAACAGCTGGGCAAAGTTGGGTGACGACAATTGCAATTTATTCTCCGCGCGTTGTTCCTGCAATTGCTTCTCAAACCTATGGTATGTGTCGTAGAGTAGATGACCCAGTTTCTGACAGAACAGACGACTCTTGTACTTGGCGCTGAGCAGATGCGATGGTCCCGTCACCTGACGACTAACTGGATGAATGTTCCGACGCTTCATAGCCACCAGCAGCGAGTCCATACGCGCTTTATTAAAGGCGGCGCTGAGCACATCCTCCGAGAAGTTCTTGTATATCTCGAAGGCCTGCAGATTGAATAGCGTTTTGTCCTTGGCACTGCACAGAATGCTGTGCAACACGCCAAGAGCGATGTTAACCTGCAGCTCGGTTTCAGTGGTGGGATTCGCAAACAGCACTTGATCCGCATCCGCATTTAAGGGCCCACACTCCCTGAACTGCCGCTGATAATCCTCCATGTAGTCGGGCAGTGTGAACTGACGCCGCACGGTGTCCTGACAATATATCAATTGGTAATGAAAAGAAATGGAAATTTACACAAGTACGGAAGAAACGTACGTATAAGTTATATAACCATATGTAAGTAAAATATAATAAACTTTCTAAATTGCAAAAAAAAAAACTTTTTAAATAATACAAAATTTTGAAGTTTTATGTTAGTTATTTAAATGAAATCTTTTAAATTTTTGGTAATATTCTCGAATATACGATTTTTGTAAAGAGCTTGTACCATTGTTCACAACAATTGTGGTAACTTTAATATTTAATTAAGAACAGACAGTAAGACCGATAGAAATCAGTTTAAGCACCTACCTATGTATGTAGTTATTTAAGAATAAGGGATAGAGCATGGTTATATTAAAAAAAAAAACATGAACTGCATATTGATCACTATTTTATAACTTCTTTTTACATTGGTAGGCGGAATCTTGACACGATATCTCAGATTGTTAATTGGCAATTATTTTATAAAAACAAAATGAAATGTCTATTAGGTTATTTTCGAAAACAGGGCTCCAAATAACAAACAATATATATTAGTATTGAAAACAAATTCTATAAAGATTGTAAGTTTAGATATAGAGCTTTTAACAAAGGCAATTAAAATTGATCTCGACTCGATTTACAACAATTTTACTAATGTCAGGAATTATTAAATTCTATATTTTTATTTCTTCCTGCTAAGAATGTAAATAAATGAGAGCATGTTTAAGAATAAAGTCTTGTGACTTACCGCGCTGCTGACCATGCGATGCAGCATGCTTAGAATGAGCACAAAGTGAACGAGCAGCGCCTCGTTCTGCTCACTGCGCACAGGATACTCGCGCTTTATTTCCGCAAGAAAGTTCTCATTGTACATGGCACAGATTTTGGGCTGTGTTTGTATGGCGTAAATCCAATTGGGCACATCGGGTTGATCGCGTTTCTGTCGGATGAGGAACTGCAGGCGACGCACACACGCCTGCGTCGTCTTGTTGCAGATGCCCAAGTACTGACGTATCACATCCCGACAAACGGTGCCCACATTGCAGAGCGCCAAAGCTGGCAGCGGCGCATCAATGAACAAGTAGACAGCACGTCCCATCTTCAGCAGACGATCCTCGGCCGTTGTCCAGGTGACCCGCAATGTACGCATGTTGCGCAAGGCATCGCGATCGACGTCATCTCGTGGTCCAGACTTACGTCTCGCGCAGGCGTTCACACCGCGTGCTCTGCGCAACTTTTCCACTGGCTTCAAACGCAATCGATTCATCCGCTTGCGCACCGGCATTACATTCGCCGTCTTGCCCATAGCGTTTGGCAGAATTGATCTTTTCGTGGTGGCAATGGTGCGTTTCACCCACGACCAATGGCGAAACTGATGCGCAAACAGCAATGAACTAAGACCAGCGGCACCCTGACGATCACCCGGCACACTGCCATTGTCCAACGCTTCCGCCTCATCAAAGTCCACTTTGCGCACAAAGGTCAGCTGCGGCAGACGCACTCTGGCCTTTTTACCTTTCGATGGTTCCCGATGTTTCATAAATCCCAGCTTGGTGTAGATGCAGACGTGCTGCAGCTTGGCCCAATAGTCGGTGACATGTTCCCGCGTCGCAAACTCAAATTGAAGTTCCTCGTACTTGCGTCCTGCGCTGATGCGATTGTAATTGTGACCGCTGCTCGTGGTGGTGTCCAGCAGGCAGCTGCGTTGATTCAAGTATACCCAACGCTGCAGTGGATCACGTCCCTGCTGTCGTTCGCTAACCTGAATCAGCCCCATGTTATTGAGCAGTCTCAGAGTACCAATGTAGATCTGCTGCTGACGCAGACGTGGTATCAAGAGCTGCAGATTCAGTTGGCGCAACTGATAGTGCTGCCGTACCTGATGAAGCAGATGTGGACGCAGCTGTTCCGTGCCATCGCGCTCCACACGAAACATGCGCTGCATTAGTGACAATGGCATACGTTCCAAGGCATCCATAAAGTAGAACCAACCTGGCGGTTTGTCCTCATAGCTGGGCAACGGTTGCAGGAACGTGCGCCAGCTAATCTCATCCGTGTAGGGCAACACATGCGACTCATTGGTCTGCCACTCCTCCAGGTATTGTCGCGTCTGCAGCGATGGTTCCGTGTTCTGCCAATGCTGCAGCAGCTCAGCGCTCATGGGCAGCGGTTTCTGATCACGCTGCTGCTCGTAGACAAGATAAAAGAAGAACTCGTGCAGGATGCAGGCAAGCAGCAGCTTGGGTGAGGATGGCTTCGGTATACCCTTGGCACTCGTTGTCAGCTTTTTGAGTGGTAAAATGTCCTTGTTCCTCTTCATGTTGTTCAGCTGAGAGGGTCGCCGCAGCTGCTCCTCGCTTATCAAGTGGAAATTGCTCTTAAGCCGCAACACTTCGCGCCGCATCAGATCGTGTTCCATGTCTATTTTGGGATGCGTCACCAAGCGATAGATGCGCAATCGCTGCTCATACTTCAGCGTCAGCTCATAGGCGTTGATGATGCCCGCCGTTTGCATCTTATGCAGCATACGAAACAATGTTTTGCGGCAGATGGACTCCTGACTGTTCACATAGTAGTCCATCTCATTGATCACCTTGATCAGATCGGTGAAGTGCACAATAGTCCGCTCGTTCACCTGCCGTACAATGAGTATCTTGCGATCGAGTAGACGTTGCGATTGCTTCTCCGATTTCACCGCTGGCGGGAATGTGAAGTGCCGTATATTGGCCGTTATTTCGGGCAGGTCGTTCAGCACAATGTCAACGTGTGATGGTACGGTCTGCAAAAGTATTTAAAGTCAATATGTGTTTTATACATGCAATGCAAGCTTATTATCTAAATTACAGAATATATTATTATTTGAAACATAAAAATTTTCTACACTAATTAAGCCACTTGAAATTTCTTTACCAATTTTGTATTTATACTACTTTTTTGTGAATCCAGCTATTATCATATACTTAAGAACCTACTTCAAACAGATTAAAACTTTTTAAAATAGCAATGATATTGTTATACTAACTTAGATTTTAAATTAGTTTTCTTTGCGCTACTTACAGGTTCCTCCTGACACTGCAGCATCTGTGACTGTGCAGCGATTTGCTCCTGCTTTTGAGCCATATCAGCAGCCGCCTCTGTACCGGCCACAAACCGTGTGATACGTGTTTTGCCCTCCGACTCCGTAAAGCTCTTGATCTCTTCGACACCCTGCAAGTACTTAAGGCTACCGCGCACCGCATGTATATTGGCTGCCACATACTGGGCCACCTCGATTGTGCTCATGCCCCGCGTACCTGAGCGTGCGACGGCACGCAGACATTCCAGCTCCAACGGCATATCCACATAGGCGCGACTTTGATTGAGAAACTCCGCTGTAGATTTGTCCTCTTTGCCGTCATTGCTATCGTGTTGCATTATCTCATCGAATTTGAGATCAGGATTGCGCAGTCGCAACATCGTCACCTTGCGCATTTTGCCCGTCTGCTTGCTGGGCTGCATCACGTGTGTCGACTCATAGACTCTACGCAGGCCATGCGAAATCAACAGCTTCTTGGTCTGCCCTGAAGTGAGTTCATCGAGAACATCTGGTATTTCCGCGATGGGAATGTGACGTTCTGGACGCAATTTAATGACCATGTAGAGCTTCTCAAGCACACGCTGCATATGAGTCTTGTATATCTTTTGAAAGCGTGGCAGCATTACCAAGCTTGAACAAATTGTACGGGTCGGAAGTCGCTCCACATAAGGTTGGGAAGTGACCAAACGTAGTGTGCGCAACCTGTTCCTGTTGGGGTGGGAATTAAAAATATGTATTATTATCAAAGAGCGTAAACATTATTAGATATTAATATTATGCAAATAACATGGCACTGATTATTTTTCGACTTTTAATGTTTTTCTAATTAAGTAATCTAACATAAATCTGTAAGCTTCTTGCCCTAAATGTATTTTTAATGTAAATAAATTATTTTGATTTAATATAAAAAAGGGTCCTGAGGGTTTAAATAGAATATTAAATAATATTAATCGTAATACTCTAGTTCTTACTCTTATTGTGATGCGAGACCGCAACTTACTTCATGTAGAATATAAAGCTGGAGTCCTTGAAGTGATACATCGCTGACCAGGGACCTCCCGTGGTCTCCCCATTGTACCGCGAGCGACCCACATTCTCCAGGAACACGTACTGCTGAATGGGCAGCGACTTGGGCATCACCGCATTGCTCGGCTGGAGCGCCATTGAACGCAGCTCCTGACTGGCCACAACAACCAATGTTTGATGCCAGTGCTGAGTGGCTTCGCTGGCTGTCATGCCTTGCAGCTCCTTAACGTCTACACGCTGACGTGTTCTGTAATCGAAACAGTTGCCCATGATAGGGCCATCCTTGATAGGTCCATAGGGCAAACGGACAATGGGACATGTTTTTGGCACCAATGGGTTATTGATCTCAGTGTCCATGTCATCGCTGCGTCGATATGGTGGCAGCAAAGGACGCTCCTCCTTCAATTGATAGAACGAAACTTTGTCGATGGATCGCAGCAGCAGCGTCCAAATCTGTTGCTGCAATTTTTCTGAGAGCTGTGGTCCACATTCCAAGCGTATGGAGAGCAACGTCCATAGCCCTAAAACAGGGTAAATGATAAAAAAATCATTGTTGGCTACTGCTTTGTGCACTTACATGGTAGTGTGCAGCCATCCAAGCCTTCTAATGCTATCTCATCGAATATAGCAGCGATCCAGGAGCCGCCAACACCACCAGTTAATGTTCCCTTAAACATGTCACAGTTTCCTTAAACTAGTAAGTTAATTGATGTGTGTCAAACATTTTTACAGCACTGCGAACACGTTGTATCGTATTAATACTGAATAGAAAAGTCAATACTATATATATTTTGCAGTCACCGCTAAATGCCAGTATTTATTTGTTTAAAAATTCAATTTATTAACTGCGTCGCGTTGTTGTTGGTAGGCAGCAGATAACTAATTGACAGTAAACAGCTGTGTTAAACAGTGTTGTAAAGTGGTGCAACTATACAAACAGTTTTGCACATTGCACAAAAAAGCTAGAACGAGACGACGCTAATTTCTCAGCGAGAGCAACAAACACAAGCAGCTGTCAAAATTGCAGCTGCTACAAACAAACCGAAGCCGCTGCCGCAACGGTTGTCAAACTTCTAGCGCTCTTTTTGTGCTTGCTTGCGAGGTTAAACGAAATTTGCACAGCGACTTGCGAAAAAAGTACAGTGCTTAACTTGAACTAAATTATAATTAAAAAAATTCGATTTGCTAATTATGGCAATGGCTAACTTTAACTTTGCCAGCATGGCGGCTAAAGAGAGTGTCGAGCAAGGCATCTCGTTCCAAGATAAAGCGGAAACCTGGAACACAGCCGTAGATGGTAAGCAATTTTTCCTGTAATCTATATTGATAGTACTGAAAGTTTTGTTTAAATTTGCAGTCAAGGCGGTGGTTGATGAGCTAAACTCAAAGACGCCGGTGCACTTCCTCAACTTGGATGGCAACACACTCGGAGTTGAGGCTGCCGAAGCCATTGGCGAGGCCCTCAAACGGCATCCGGAATTTCGCAAAGCCTTATGGAAGAATCTTTTTACACGCCGTCTCAAATCCGAAATCCCTTTGGCACTGCAGCATCTGGGCGCTGGTCTGATTGCCGCCGGCGCGAAGTTGACAGTGCTTGATTTGAGCGATAATGCACTTGGACCCAATGGAATGCGGGGATTGGAGGAATTTTTGCGCTCACCTGTCTTATATTCGCTACAGGAGCTGTACCTAAACAACTGTGGCCTGGGACCTGAGGGTGGCAGAATGCTAGCTACAGCATTGATTGATCTCTACGAGAATGCCAAGGCAGCGGGATCGCCATTGCAGCTGCGCATCTTTGTGGCCGGACGCAATCGATTGGAGAATGTGGGTGCCAAAGCGCTGTCATTAACGCTGAAGACATTACAAACGCTGGAGGAGATTAGCATGCCACAGAATTCCATCTACCATGTAGGCATCAGTGCTTTGGCCGAGGGCTTCAAAATGAATCCACACTTGCGATTGCTCAACATGAACGACAATACGGTGACCGCCAAGGGCTCTGCCAAGATTGCCGAGGTCTTTGAGCATACGCCACTGTGAGTAGCAATGAAACAGATTTAAATAATCCGAATAATCCCCTTTTTTACATTTGGCAGCTTGCGTGAGATCAATTTTGGCGATTGCCTGTTGAAAACCGATGGCGCCTATATGTTTGCCGAGGCCTTGGAAAGGAATCATGTTAATTTGGAAGTGCTCGATTTAAGTTACAATGAGATCAATGACGATGCTGGTCTCATGATTATAACCGCCATACAGAACAAGCCAAATCTAAAGAAATTATACTTGGATGGAAATACATTTGGTCGCGAGGGTTGTGCACAAATCATTGCGCAAATGGCGCACAGCTTAAATCCTAATGCATTGATGCCCTTCGAAGAGGATGTGTCGGCGGAGGAGGGCGACGAGAGTGGCCAAGACGATGAACAGGACGATGACAATGATACCGCTGAGTACGCGGACGATGATTATGATGAAAACGAGGAGGACGAATATGATCCAAATGATACTACCGAAGAGGTCGACGAAGAGGAGGATGAGGAGGAATACGGCAAAGACAATTCCGCTGAAGAGACAGCATACGTGACCACAAATAACTTTCCTCCAAAGGTAAGTTTGATAACAAAATTCACTTTTGATTATGGCATGTTAAGCAATGTATTAATTCTTCTAGCTATTTAATGACACCGTCGGAACCGGCAACAATACATTTGCTTTTGGCAATAATGGGAACACTATTGCCGCCAATACTAGCTGCACACCAGCTGAGTTCTGCTTGAGTCAAACACCCTGTTCTCTGCAGCAGTTCAATTCTCTGGAAGCTGATAAACTGCTCTCGCTGAATAATATAATTAATGTAAGTTGATAGTATAAGCCAATGAATTTTTTGCCAACATTAACTTATATTTTATCATATTACAGCAATTCAACGGCGATGATCATTTGTTGCTACTGGTCTTCACGACACTGAAGTGCGCACATCTGTCGAAGACCTCAAAACCTGCACTGGATCTGGCCATTTCACTGTATCAGGCCACTTTTGATTATGCCATCCAAACGAATCAGGAGACTCGAGTATTGGATTATGTTCTAAAGCAGCTTGGCTTGCTGCGAAGTGAGGAGCACTTCAAAACGGACTATGATGTTAAAAGCTGTCGCTATGCTTTGCGCGAAGCTCTTGAAAAACAACAGTTTGCCAATGATAATATTAAAAATACATTTAAACTATTTCTTGAAAAACTTGATGTGTAACTAGATTCCTAACGTCATGTTGCCAATTCGTATTTAGGATATCGTTGTCCTACTAAATAAATTTTGCATAAAAATTATAAATAAATTTTTAAATCTTAAGATTTGGGTGGCTTGTCTTAAGCAAAGAATTTTTATGAAATTTCAAGGGATAATAAAGAAAAGAATTGTGAGAAATTTTCACTAATAAAAGAAAAATTGAGATGTAAATAAATTATGTTTAAAAAAGTAGTATGTAAATCTTGACATTTGACATTTAGCAAATTTAAGTAAAAAACTACTTTTTTATATATATGTATATATAAATAAAAATAATATAGAATATCCGAAAGTATGTCAAAAGAAACAAAATTCTCCAAATAAAATTAATGTAAAATTGTACGATTTTATTCGAATAAGTGTATATTTATTTGTTTGAATAGTTTTCTGAGACGAAGTAACTTTTTCCTGCCTGTCCTAGTAAGTAAATACAATAAAGCCCCGGTACATCCACAAAATAACGTAAAATAAATTTATTTACATGAAAAAAGTTGCATGGGACTACTAACTACGTTAAGAAAACATTATATTCGGATTGTATAATAATATGTATAGTATCGTGTTATTGGTGGATTATCGCTTCTTTGTTAAAACTACAATTAAAGAATGTTGCGAAGTTGTTGTTATACAAATATGAGTAATTAAAATATGTGTTAAAACTTTCGACGTGGGGGATGGACAATTGTGACATTTAAAAACATTATTTTTCTTTTTGGTTATACATACAAGTGTATGCGATTATGGGGGATCGGTTTATGTGTGGTGTTAACTAGATACATATTTATTCGATCTTACGCATAGGTATATTAGAAATCTTTTTACTTAATCTATCAAGTAAAGGGCTTTCCTGTGCTTAACAACAGCTTGTTTTCTTTTTGCTTTTATAAAGATATTTGAAATAATATACCATGGTACATAGATCAAGTTGAACATAGACCACGACAAAATAATGAGACGAAGAAATGATAGTTTATCCTTCAAAATCCGAATCATCATCGTCCACAAATTCGGCATCGCTTTCATCGCTTTCAACAGCACGATATTTCTTCTGGGTTGCCTTTTTCTTTCCACCACTGCTGCCGCTGTCGTCATCACGCGAACGTTTCTTTGGACGCTTGATGGGTGAGCCGTCAGACTCAAAGTCATCATCGTCTTTTCCAGACTTGCTGTTATCATTAGCAGCCTCATCATCATCATCAATGAAAGAGTAATCAATCTTTTTGCTTGCAGCGCGGCGACCAGGACGATCCTCACGAGGTGCCACCGTTATGGTCTCAAAATCTTCCTCTTCATCATCATCATCATCCAATACATTTGCCTTCTTCTTAGGCTATTAATAGAAAATAAATAATTTTATATTTTGTATTCGTAATCAATGTTATAAATAGTTACAACTTACCTTAGACTTGGTAAAGTCGAGTTTTCCCTGTTTGAGACCATCGCCGTTCTCCTTCTTTTGACGTGGCTTCTTCTCGCCCGGTTCCTTCTTGACAGCCGCCTTCTTTGCTTTAGGTGATGTCTTTGCAACGCCGCCCTCGACAAGCGCATCGAAATCATCGACCTCATCGCCGGCGGATTTCTTTTCAGCTTTCACTCGAGGTACGCGTTCCTTCGGAGGCTGCCACTTTTTAAGCAGATCATCAGTAACCTTAAATGCCACCTTTTCGCCTATGGGATCGGGGAAGATGTCTTCGTTGCCAGCAGCAGCCTTGCCCTTTGCCTTGCCTTTACCAGCAACAGCCTTTTGGCCCTTGATCGCCTTGGATTGTTTCAAATTAATACCTTGTTCTTCAAGTCGCTCCTTTTCTTCCACTTCATCCAGCTTTTGATGCAGCATATCGAGATCAGTCATCCAGAGCATTTGCGGCGTTTTCTTTATCAAATTATCGAGCTCTTCCAGTTTGTTATCACGCTGTTTAAGCAATTCATTTTTACGCTCCTCCGTCAGCATCCACATAGACATGCCCAGTAAATAATCGAACTTCTTGACCTCTGTCAGCTTCTGGAATGCCTTTTCAGGATCCACTTCTTTCTTAACCTTGGCTTTAGAAGACGACGATAATGCCTGCTCCTCTTCGTCCCCATCATCTTCCGGTTCCGCTTCGTCTTCAATTTTAATGCGCCGCTGCCATTCCTTAACTGGATCTGGACGATAGCCACGCTTAATTAGCTCATCAATCATGGCCTTACGCTGCTTATTTTCCACTACCAGCTTCTTCTCACATTTCTCCAAAATGAAGCGGGCTTGATCGCTAAGTCGATCGGATTGAGCTGTGAGCTGACCAACAAGATAATCCTTGCGACGATTGTAATACTCCAAGCGGAGTTTGAAAAATTCCTCCATAATCTCCTTAGGTGAGGGGAAGCGACGCAGGCAATTGTTTTCATCGAATGCATGCATCTGGTTCAGGGATATGGATGAGCATAATTTAAACACCCGATGGAAACCACCTTCCTCAGCCCTAAGCCGCTCAAATTCACCCGCATTGAAACTGATGACAAATCGCACTGTTGTATCGGTATGATATTCACGATACTCAGAAATCACCGCCTTAACTTTTTCAGTGCCGTTGGACAATGCTTCTAGCACATTCTCCTTATACGTTTGCGTCCAGACGCCAACAGGCAATTCAGTGATTTCGATGCGATTATCTGGAAGTATCTGAATATTGCCCGAATGACAGAAGCGGTTATCCCCAACAGATTCCATTGTGCCCTTGAAGTTCTTGTACCACGGAATCATTGTTGTTTGCGGTTCGCCGTTGATCATGCGACGTAAATTCTCAATAATTTCGCGAGGGTTGTAATTAGCTATTTTAGTTGACCAGCCGGTACCAATACCTTCAGCGCCGTTGACTAATACCATGGGTATAATAGGTATATACCATGTCGGCTCAATTTTTTGGCCATCGTCGACCTGATACTGCATTAATGGATCATCCAAAGGATGGAAAATGAGACGTGTTAGTGGCGACATTATCGTGAAAATGTAACGAGCGCTTGCACAATCTTTTCCACCGGTGAGACGAGTACCGAATTGACCGCGTGGCTCTAACAAATTAATGTTGTTCGATCCCACATAGTTCTGCGCCAAATTCACAATGGTCATTTGCAGCGAGACTTCACCATGATGATACGATGACATTTCGGCAACGGAACCCGACAGCTGGGCAACCTTAACTTCACGCTTGTCGTTACGCTTAAAACACGTAAACATAACCTTCCGCTGACCAGGCTTTAAGCCATCTACCATACTTGGTATTGAGCGTTCGTTGTCAGCATTCGAGAAGAGCACAAGTTCCAAATTGACAAAATCTGCATAACTGATATGCTTGGTACCTTTGGTGTACAAATAACGCTCGGGCAAACCCAGCTGCTTGCGACGCTTTACTTCGTCCATGTGATTGGTTAGCCAGGTCTTACGCAAATCGACATGTTTCTTGGCAAATGCCATCATAATGCTATCATCATCGACTGCACCATCGTACTTGAACAATATACGATGACGTTCCATATCCTGCAAGAATAGAAACAGAATATGAATACAAATTGGAGAGTAATAACACTATAAATCCATATACCTGAAAATATTCTTTGGCCTCCTTGGATGTCGAAGTACCGAGACCCTTATAGTACTTGATATTGTACGTATGATGATTGGGTGTATCCATTTTCCATTCCTCAAATTCAGGCAGCGAATAGAATGAAATCTCTTCGTTCTTTTTTGTTGCCTTCACAATAGGTGTAATAAACTCTTCCAGGAAGGGCAAACGTAATAGTTCGGGCCAGTTTGTGTGTATAAAATTGATAAGCAATCCTTTAATGTGAGAACCATCCTGATCCTGATCAGTCATGATCATTACTTTACCATAGCGCAGTGTCTTTAAATCATCCATGGTTAAATACTTCTTTTTATACTGCAATCCAATAATTTTGCAGAGGTTGTTGATCTCAGCGTTCTCGGTTAGCTGTTTGAATGATGCTTCGCGCACGTTTAACAATTTACCGCGCAGTGGAAAGACGCCATAATAGTTGCGACCAATGACACCTAGGCCAGAGACAGCTAAAGATTTGGCTGAGTCTCCCTCGGTGAGGATAAGAGTACAATTCAATGAATTCTTTGTGCCCGCCTCGTTGGCATCTTCCAACTTGGGAATTCCCTTGATTTTATATGACTTTTTACCACCGGTTTTGGCAATGTCATTCTGCGCCTTAAACTTTGCCCACGCGAGCACACTTTCAACAATGCCCGCCTTGGCTAAATTGCCAATGAACTTCTCAGACAGGGTGCACTTGGAGCCAAAACTTTTGGCCTGAAGTGTCATGTTCTCCTTGGTCTGTGAATCAAATGTGGGATTCTCAATCAAACAATTGACAAATATCCATAGATGATTGCGAACTTGAAACGGTTTTATATTGATGCCATTCTTGTTTTTCTTTTTCAGCACCTCAATCAACTGCTTGATAACACTGTCCGCTACGTGATCAACATGCCGACCACCTTTAGTCGTTGCTATGGAGTTTACGAACGAGACTTGTTGAAATCCACGATCAGAGGGACAACAAGCAACTTCCCAGCGTTCGCCGGCATTCTCGTAAATCACTTTTACTGGTTGTTGGGAGTCGTCTTCACTATTCTTCACAAACAAATCAATGTAATCTTTGAAATTCTTCACACCCACTTTCGTGCCATTCAAATAGACAGAAACGCCTTTTGTTGAGGCAGCCACATCATAGGCGCGTCGCGACATCAATGCCACAATATCTTCGTCCAGTTTCTCCATTTTAAACTTGGCTAAATCTGGACTGAATGTAATTCTGGTGAAATCCGTGCCATTAAAGTCCTTAATCTACAATTTTCAATAGAATTATAATTAGACGCGGTTAAGACAAAATAATTATTTTACGTACAATTGGATCAGACGCCTTGCCCATGTTATCGCCCCAGGTTTGCTTAAAACTTTTCTTGTACTGCTTAGTCGCCGTTTCCAAAGTAAAGCTCTGTGAGAAGATGTTGCATAGTTTGGCTCCGTAGCCATTGCGACCACCCGTAACCTTTTTCTCATCATCATTGTAGTTGGACGACGTCAACAAATGTCCAAAGATCATCGTTGGCACATACATCTTCTGTTCCTTGTGCATGGTGACCGGTATACCTTGGCCATTGTTCCATATAGACACCAGATTTTTTTCGGGATCGATATCCACTTTAATGGTATTCATGGATTTATCGCGCTGTTTGTTGTCGGCCGCATTTACCAAGATCTCATCAAATATCTTATACAGACCGGGCACAAATGAAATCTCACGCTGCACCATACGATTACCCTCTGCCTCGTAGACCCACATCAATTCCTTCGTGAACTCAACGGAGCCAATGTATGAGTCGGGACGCAACAGGATGTGCTCCAGTTGCGATTTCTTCTGGTACATCTGCTCGATGGACATGGCTTTGTTTCCGTTCTGCATCTTGAGTTTATTATTGTTCGTGTGAACGTGCTAAAAAAAACAACCACAACATAGAATTATGAATTTATTGAAAAACTGTTAAGAATAACTTTGCATAACTGTACCCACTAAACGTTCTTCTTCTAGTTGCTGTTGGTGCTATTGTTTTTGCAAACTGCGATTAATCATAAACGAGCCAACGCTTTTCTTAATAGAATTACGAAACATAAGCAATTTCACCATAAGATTAGTACAGTGCTCCAGAGAACTGTTTTATTTTATATTTTTTACTGTATACATTTTTCAATGCTGTCTCTGTTTAAGGTAATTTTGTTATATACCTTGAGTATACTGAAAGAACCTACATGTTCTCTATTTAATGTCAAATTTCAGTTATTTTTTAACATGAAATATGTTATTCTGTCATCTTTTGAGAAGTGCTTGGTGAGATCAAAACTGTCTTAATAATTGCAAAAAAGTTGCTTCAAGAATTCAAATTGATATCAATAGAAATCTAATTTTCTTTGGTATTATGGAAAGTATAGTCGTCTAAAATATTTCAGTTTTATTTTTATTTATTTAAGCGTTCTATAAAGTTGTCGTTTAAGAGTATTTTCTGCACAACAGAAGTCAACAAAATGCAGTCGTTGAGTATTTTGTGTTTGCATTCAGAATAACATATTTGAACGACTGCAGGCAGTTACGCGCTGCAGCAAATACCATGTAAGAGCGAGAAGTGTATTTAAAGCCAAAGAAAAAAGAGCGCGCGCAACGCATGTGTTAAACAACCCTGTCTTAAGTGTTCGCTGTACTGTTGAGCCGGCTGCTAATGCATCTATGCATACGCCACTGTGAGTAGCAATGAAACAGATTTAAATAATCCGAATAATCCCCTTTTTTACATTTGGCAGCTTGCGTGAGATCAATTTTGGCGATTGCCTGTTGAAAACCGATGGCGCCTATATGTTTGCCGAGGCCTTGGAAAGGAATCATGTTAATTTGGAAGTGCTCGATTTAAGTTACAATGAGATCAATGACGATGCTGGTCTCATGATTATAACCGCCATACAGAACAAGCCAAATCTAAAGAAATTATACTTGGATGGAAATACATTTGGTCGCGAGGGTTGTGCACAAATCATTGCGCAAATGGCGCACAGCTTAAATCCTAATGCATTGATGCCCTTCGAAGAGGATGTGTCGGCGGAGGAGGGCGACGAGAGTGGCCAAGACGATGAACAGGACGATGACAATGATACCGCTGAGTACGCGGACGATGATTATGATGAAAACGAGGAGGACGAATATGATCCAAATGATACTACCGAAGAGGTCGACGAAGAGGAGGATGAGGAGGAATACGGCAAAGACAATTCCGCTGAAGAGACAGCATACGTGACCACAAATAACTTTCCTCCAAAGGTAAGTTTGATAACAAAATTCACTTTTGATTATGGCATGTTAAGCAATGTATTAATTCTTCTAGCTATTTAATGACACCGTCGGAACCGGCAACAATAAATTTGCTTTTGGCAATAATGGGAACACTATTGCCGCCAATACTAGCTGCACACCAGCTGAGTTCTGCTTGAGTCAAACACCCTGTTCTCTGCAGCAGTTCAATTCTCTAGAAGCTGATAAACTTCTCTCGCTGAATAATATAATTAATGTAAGTTGATAGTATGAGTTCCATGAATTTTTTGCCAACATTAACTTATATTTTATCATGTTACAGCAATTCAACGGCGATGATCATTTGTTGCTACTGGTCTTCACGACACTGAAGTGCGCACATCTGTCGAAGACCTCAAAACCTGCACTGGATCTGGCCATTTCACTGTATCAGGCCACTTTTGATTATGCCATCCAAACGAATCAGGAGACTCGAGTATTGGATTATGTTCTAAAGCAGCTTGGCTTGCTGCGAAGTGAGGAGCACTTCAAAACGGACTATGATGTTAAAAGCTGTCGCTATGCTTTGCGCGAAGCTCTTGAAAAACAACAGTTTGCCAATGATAATATTAAAAATACATTTAAACTATTTCTTGAAAAACTTGATGTGTAACTAGATTCCTAACGTCATGTTGCCAATTCGTATTTAGGATATCGTTGTCCTACTAAATAAATTTTGCATAAAAATTATAAATAAATTTTTAAATCTTAAGATTTGGGTGGTTTGTCTTAAGCAAAGAATTTTTATGAAATTTCAAGGGATAATAAAGAAATGAATTGTGAGAAATTTTCAATAATAAAAGAAAAATTGAGATGTAAATAAATTATGTTTAAAAAAGTAGTATGTAAATCTTGACATTTAGTTAGTTTGTTTTAAAAGCAGCTGCAAATATTAAGTAAAAAACTACTTTTTTTTTTAAATATATATGTATATATAAATAAAAATAATATAGAATATCCGAAAGTATGTCAAAAGAAACAAAATTCTCCAAATAAAATGAATGTAAAATTGTACGATTTTATTCGAATAAGTGTATATTTATTTGTTTGAATAGTTTTCTGAGACGAAGTAACATTTTCCTGCCTGTCCTAGTAAGTAAATACAATAAAGCCCCGGTACATCCACAAAATAACGTAAAATAAATTTATTTACATGAAAAAAGTTGCATGGGACTACTAACTACGTTAAGAAAACATTATATTCGGATTGTATAATAATATGTATAGTATCGTGTTATTGGTGGATTATCGCTTCTTTGTTAAAACTACAATTAAAGAATGTTGCGAAGTTGTTGTTATACAAATATGAGTAATTAAAATATGTGTTAAAACTTTCGACGTGGGGGATGGACAATTGTGACATTTAAAAACATTATTTTTCTTTTTGGTTATACATACAAGTGTATGCGATTATGGGGGATCGGTTTATGTGTGGTGTTAACTAGATACATATTTATTCGATCTTACGCATAGGTATATTAGAAATCTTTTTACTTAATCTATCAAGTAAAGGGCTTTCCTGTGCTTAACAACAGCTTGTTTTCTTTTTGCTTTTATAAAGATATTTGAAATAATATACCATGGTACATAGATCAAGTTGAACATAGACCACGACAAAATAATGAGACGAAGAAATGATAGTTTATCCTTCAAAATCCGAATCATCATCGTCCACAAATTCGGCATCGCTTTCATCGCTTTCAACAGCACGATATTTCTTCTGGGTTGCCTTTTTCTTTCCACCACTGCTGCCGCTGTCGTCATCACGCGAACGTTTCTTTGGACGCTTGATGGGTGAGCCGTCAGACTCAAAGTCATCATCGTCTTTTCCAGACTTGCTGTTATCATTAGCAGCCTCATCATCATCATCAATGAAAGAGTAATCAATCTTTTTGCTTGCAGCGCGGCGACCAGGACGATCCTCACGAGGTGCCACCGTTATGGTCTCAAAATCTTCCTCTTCATCATCATCATCATCCAATACATTTGCCTTCTTCTTAGGCTATTAATAGAAAATAAATAATTTTATATTTTGTATTCGTAATCAATGTTATAAATAGTTACAACTTACCTTAGACTTGGTAAAGTCGAGTTTTCCCTGTTTGAGACCATCGCCGTTCTCCTTCTTTTGACGTGGCTTCTTCTCGCCCGGTTCCTTCTTGACAGCCGCCTTCTTTGCTTTAGGTGATGTCTTTGCAACGCCGCCCTCGACAAGCGCATCGAAATCATCGACCTCATCGCCGGCGGATTTCTTTTCAGCTTTCACTCGAGGTACGCGTTCCTTCGGAGGCTGCCACTTTTTAAGCAGATCATCAGTAACCTTAAATGCCACCTTTTCGCCGATGGGATCGGGGAAGATGTCTTCGTTGCCAGCAGCAGCCTTGCCCTTTGCCTTGCCTTTACCAGCAACAGCCTTTTGGCCCTTGATCGCCTTGGATTGTTTCAAATTAATACCTTGTTCTTCAAGTCGCTCCTTTTCTTCCACTTCATCCAGCTTTTGATGCAGCATATCGAGATCAGTCATCCAGAGCATTTGCGGCGTTTTCTTTATCAAATTATCGAGCTCTTCCAGTTTGTTATCACGCTGTTTAAGCAATTCATTTTTACGCTCCTCCGTCAGCATCCACATAGACATGCCCAGTAAATAATCGAACTTCTTGACCTCTGTCAGCTTCTGGAATGCCTTTTCAGGATCCACTTCTTTCTTAACCTTGGCTTTAGAAGACGACGATAATGCCTGCTCCTCTTCGTCCCCATCATCTTCCGGTTCCGCTTCGTCTTCAATTTTAATGCGCCGCTGCCATTCCTTAACTGGATCTGGACGATAGCCACGCTTAATTAGCTCATCAATCATGGCCTTACGCTGCTTATTTTCCACTACCAGCTTCTTCTCACATTTCTCCAAAATGAAGCGGGCTTGATCGCTAAGTCGATCGGATTGAGCTGTGAGCTGACCAACAAGATAATCCTTGCGACGATTGTAATACTCCAAGCGGAGTTTGAAAAATTCCTCCATAATCTCCTTAGGTGAGGGGAAGCGACGCAGGCAATTGTTTTCATCGAATGCATGCATCTGGTTCAGGGATATGGATGAGCATAATTTAAACACCCGATGGAAACCACCTTCCTCAGCCCTAAGCCGCTCAAATTCACCCGCATTGAAACTGATGACAAATCGCACTGTTGTATCGGTATGATATTCACGATACTCAGAAATCACCGCCTTAACTTTTTCAGTGCCGTTGGACAATGCTTCTAGCACATTCTCCTTATACGTTTGCGTCCAGACGCCAACAGGCAATTCAGTGATTTCGATGCGATTATCTGGAAGTATCTGAATATTGCCCGAATGACAGAAGCGGTTATCCCCAACAGATTCCATTGTGCCCTTGAAGTTCTTGTACCACGGAATCATTGTTGTTTGCGGTTCGCCGTTGATCATGCGACGTAAATTCTCAATAATTTCGCGAGGGTTGTAATTAGCTATTTTAGTTGACCAGCCGGTACCAATACCTTCAGCGCCGTTGACTAATACCATGGGTATAATAGGTATATACCATGTCGGCTCAATTTTTTGGCCATCGTCGACCTGATACTGCATTAATGGATCATCCAAAGGATGGAAAATGAGACGTGTTAGTGGCGACATTATCGTGAAAATGTAACGAGCGCTTGCACAATCTTTTCCACCGGTGAGACGAGTACCGAATTGACCGCGTGGCTCTAACAAATTAATGTTGTTCGATCCCACATAGTTCTGCGCCAAATTCACAATGGTCATTTGCAGCGAGACTTCACCATGATGATACGATGACATTTCGGCAACGGAACCCGACAGCTGGGCAACCTTAACTTCACGCTTGTCGTTACGCTTAAAACACGTAAACATAACCTTCCGCTGACCAGGCTTTAAGCCATCTACCATACTTGGTATTGAGCGTTCGTTGTCAGCATTCGAGAAGAGCACAAGTTCCAAATTGACAAAATCTGCATAACTGATATGCTTGGTACCTTTGGTGTACAAATAACGCTCGGGCAAACCCAGCTGCTTGCGACGCTTTACTTCGTCCATGTGATTGGTTAGCCAGGTCTTACGCAAATCGACATGTTTCTTGGCAAATGCCATCATAATGCTATCATCATCGACTGCACCATCGTACTTGAACAATATACGATGACGTTCCATATCCTGCAAGAATAGAAACAGAATATGAATACAAATTGGAGAGTAATAACACTATAAATCCATATACCTGAAAATATTCTTTGGCCTCCTTGGATGTCGAAGTACCGAGACCCTTATAGTACTTGATATTGTACGTATGATGATTGGGTGTATCCATTTTCCATTCCTCAAATTCAGGCAGCGAATAGAATGAAATCTCTTCGTTCTTTTTTGTTGCCTTCACAATAGGTGTAATAAACTCTTCCAGGAAGGGCAAACGTAATAGTTCGGGCCAGTTTGTGTGTATAAAATTGATAAGCAATCCTTTAATGTGAGAACCATCCTGATCCTGATCAGTCATGATCATTACTTTACCATAGCGCAGTGTCTTTAAATCATCCATGGTTAAATACTTCTTTTTATACTGCAATCCAATAATTTTGCAGAGGTTGTTGATCTCAGCGTTCTCGGTTAGCTGTTTGAATGATGCTTCGCGCACGTTTAACAATTTACCGCGCAGTGGAAAGACGCCATAATAGTTGCGACCAATGACACCTAGGCCAGAGACAGCTAAAGATTTGGCTGAGTCTCCCTCGGTGAGGATAAGAGTACAATTCAATGAATTCTTTGTGCCCGCCTCGTTGGCATCTTCCAACTTGGGAATTCCCTTGATTTTATATGACTTTTTACCACCGGTTTTGGCAATGTCATTCTGCGCCTTAAACTTTGCCCACGCGAGCACACTTTCAACAATGCCCGCCTTGGCTAAATTGCCAATGAACTTCTCAGACAGGGTGCACTTGGAGCCAAAACTTTTGGCCTGAAGTGTCATGTTCTCCTTGGTCTGTGAATCAAATGTGGGATTCTCAATCAAACAATTGACAAATATCCATAGATGATTGCGAACTTGAAACGGTTTTATATTAATGCCATTCTTGTTTTTCTTTTTCAGCACCTCAATCAACTGCTTGATAACACTGTCCGCTACGTGATCAACATGCCGACCACCTTTAGTCGTTGCTATGGAGTTTACGAACGAGACTTGTTGAAATCCACGATCAGAGGGACAACAAGCAACTTCCCAGCGTTCGCCGGCATTCTCGTAAATCACTTTTACTGGTTGTTGGGAGTCGTCTTCACTATTCTTCACAAACAAATCAATGTAATCTTTGAAATTCTTCACACCCACTTTCGTGCCATTCAAATAGACAGAAACGCCTTTTGTTGAGGCAGCCACATCATAGGCGCGTCGCGACATCAATGCCACAATATCTTCGTCCAGTTTCTCCATTTTAAACTTGGCTAAATCTGGACTGAATGTAATTCTGGTGAAATCCGTGCCATTAAAGTCCTTAATCTACAATTTTCAATAGAATTATAATTAGACGCGGTTAAGACAAAATAATTATTTTACGTACAATTGGATCAGACGCCTTGCCCATGTTATCGCCCCAGGTTTGCTTAAAACTTTTCTTGTACTGCTTAGTCGCCGTTTCCAAAGTAAAGCTCTGTGAGAAGATGTTGCATAGTTTGGCTCCGTAGCCATTGCGACCACCCGTAACCTTTTTCTCATCATCATTGTAGTTGGACGACGTCAACAAATGTCCAAAGATCATCGTTGGCACATACATCTTCTGTTCCTTGTGCATGGTGACCGGTATACCTTGGCCATTGTTCCATATAGACACCAGATTTTTTTCGGGATCGATATCCACTTTAATGGTATTCATGGATTTATCGCGCTGTTTGTTGTCGGCCGCATTTACCAAGATCTCATCAAATATCTTATACAGACCGGGCACAAATGAAATCTCACGCTGCACCATACGATTACCCTCTGCCTCGTAGACCCACATCAATTCCTTCGTGAACTCAACGGAGCCAATGTATGAGTCGGGACGCAACAGGATGTGCTCCAGTTGCGATTTCTTCTGGTACATCTGCTCGATGGACATGGCTTTGTTTCCGTTCTGCATCTTGAGTTTATTATTGTTCGTGTGAACGTGCTAAAAAAAACAACCACAACATAGAATTATGAATTTATTGAAAAACTGTTAAGAATAACTTTGCATAACTGTACCCACTAAACGTTCTTCTTCTAGTTGCTGTTGGTGCTATTGTTTTTGCTGTGCTTTTATTTACGAATAGAAACCCAAACGGCAAACTGCGATTAATCATAAACGAGCCAACGCTTTTCTTAATAGAATTACGAAACATAAGCAATTTCACCATAAGATTAGTACAGTGCTCCAGAGAACTGTTTTATTTTATATTTTTTACTGTATATATTTTTCAATGCTGTCTCTTTTTAATGTAATTTTGTTATATACCTTGAGTATACTGAAAGAACCTACATGTTCTCTATTTAATGTCAAATTTCAGTTATTTTTTAACATGAAATATGTTATTCTGTCATCTTTTGAGAAGTGCTTGGTGAGATCAACAGTATTAATAATTGCAAAAAAGTTGCTTCAAGAATTCAAATTGATATCAATAGAAATCTAATTTTCTTTGGTATTATGGAAAGTATAGTCGTCTAAAATATTTCAGTTTTATTTTTATTTATTTAAGCGTTCTATAAAGTTGTCGTTTAAGAGTATTTTCTGCACAACAGAAGTCAACAAAATCCAGTCGTTGAGTATTTTGTGTTTGCATTCAGAATAACATATTTGAACGACTGCAGGCAGTTACGCGCTGCAGCAAATACCATGTAAGAGCGAGAAGTGTATTTAGAGCCAAAGAAAAAAGAGCGCGCGCAACGCATGTGTTAAACAACCCTGTCTTAAGTGTTCGCTGTACTGTTGAGCCGGCTGCTAATGCATCTATCTTCCATCGAGGGCAACAAAAAAACAAACAGCAAAAATCCGAATAAAAAACGATATATTTTAACAAATCTTTTCAGTAATTATGTAACAAAGGAGATTAAATGACGGCACCACAGCTATGTATGTTCGTGGTCGGGTACACATGTACCTTCAACTTTCTTGCTCATTCTCTTTTTAATATGCCGGCTTTCGCAACGAACCCATTTAACAAAAATACCGAAATGCCTCGAAAGAAAATTGTGTATACATGCATATTATATTAATTAATAGATGGTTTTGTGGCTTGATTGTTTGTTTTTTGTCTTGAGTAAGGGAATTTCGTATACACAACTCACGCACAGAAATTCTATCTACATAGGCAGCGCCATTTTTAATTTGCAAATGCGATGCCGCTGGCCAAATTCACTCTTTTTTGGCCACAAACACTAAACCTCTTAACATTTAATTGTTCAACTGTTCTGCTAAGTTGTTGTTTTAACAAATAGGTTAAGTAATTCGCTCACCTTTTTATTTAGTTGCAAGAATTTGTTCGTTTGTTCAATGGATAAAGAACCGCGCGGCCGCCACAGCAAAAATTGCACACACAATAAACGACGCCGCACTTCGTTTTGTATTGTGGTACGTACGCGTGGTATGAGTTTTTAAAACCACACTTTGATGACAATGATGGTAGATATTGTTGAGTAAAACTTAATGCTAAAATACACTCGCAGCAATTAGTTGTATTAAGGATTAATACGACTGTATTAAGGAATAATACGACCAACTACTTGAAAAGATGCCACCCGAATGAAGCGTACCTTAATCAACATCGATTGCAATATCGATAAGCTCATGTACTCTCAATTGTTGCAAACAACGCTTTTTATGGAAAAAGACATCGATGATTGCCTGTAGCTATAAAATCACTTATTATTGGACAAATTGTTATTTTCAACAAATTCAGACTTATTTGTTTTTTTTTTAACTAGCTTTGTTAAAGTAGTTTATTTTTTCGTATTTTATTTCTAATAGCCTCTTTCCACCGCACGATTTTCTTTGGTTTTCTTTGGTTTTTTCACGTTCAGGCCGAATGTTACGTTCGCCCCATGTAAAAACCCATAAGAAAAAAACGTCGGTTTTTCTACGTTCGCGAGCTACGTAGAAATAGCGAACGCACTTTTTGGGTAATTATACGATATTTTGATCGATATGACAACGAAAAAGAGCTCACCACTAACAAAACAGCTGACATTAAAGTGCGCCAAGGTATGAAAATAGAAATATTAAAATTTTATTTAGCTTTTTAAAGCAAATTTTTTATATTTTAGATGAGCCAAAAAACTCGCGAACAGTCAATATCGTGGAGTGGCATCTCCGAGGCTTTTTTGTTCGAGTTATGGGAGGAGAAATGTAGTGTCTTTTTTGGCCAATCCACGAAGAGCGCTCCACAAGGATGCCATACTCCTCCCTATTAATTTAAAAATTATCTTAAAAAAAAAATTCGCTGTTTCTAGGAATATCGCGCTCCCAAAAACACCCATGCCGTTCCTAAAAAATAAAAATATTTACGAAATATTACATTGCTGCCAGCAATTCTACTTACATAGGCCCAAACTGATGGCGATTTCTTTAATAGTGGCAATGGCCTATACTCGGTTAATTTATCAACCATTTCGTCAAAATCCTCATCAAAATCTTAAAATTTAAGAAAATTTTCCATTTTAAAATGCGCGTGCTGATTTTTGAATTGTTCGCCAACTCGTGTTTACATTTGAACAGCTGACATTTCAGAGCGGCATTATTGAGAATTTTACCGTTGCCCATATTTCTCGGTTCGTGCAGATGGAAACCCCGAAACGGGACTTTAAAAAACGTAGAAAAACTGAGTGAGGTGGAAAGAGGCTATTAGCAATATATATAAACATCGATAATTGTCATCTGACTACATTTTCATTTCAATAAATTGTATGTCGTCTGGTGACAATTATCGATATTTCTATATTTTGATCAATCTTATCGACGGTTACGTATTAAAGGCGCATTAGTTTCCATTTGTTATTCTAATAATATTTCAAAATAAAGTAGATGAAATCCTGAATTTAATGATTTTTATTAAAATAAACACTTCGAAAGAATACGAAAAAACCTATAAGAATGCCAATAAACGTAAAGAGATGATTGAAAACAGAAGATTGAAATTCGATAAATATCGATAAGGCATTTGAAATCACATAGCATTTCCGATGACGCCGAGGAAATAAAAATACCAAATAACTCAACATGTCGAATTATAATTTTTTTAACTGTGTGGCAACACTTAAATTTAAATTATAACGGTCGTGCTTCCAAATTTAATCTTATTTTGTTTAACGTTTTTTTTTTAATGATTGTTATTGGCATGTTAATAAAACGGTCCTTATTTTGAATATGTGAAAAAAAGCAACAGGGAAAAAATGCACTTCTTGATATTTCTATTTCACAGGGATTAGAAACATTGCTGAGATAGGTGTAGATAATTAGATATACAAGGTAGAAAGGTAATTTAACTTAAATTAAAAGAACAGAATGGCCAGCTAAACAAGTTCTGTTCCCAAGCCGGTCACCTAACCTTGACCAACGGTTATATGGGGTTTGTTGCACTTTACAGTGTGAACACACTCATACACATTTATGAGCGATCAGCTAAAACTTGTTTTAGTTGTAAACAGAGAATGCTCCGAATTGAAATAATCAGAGAGTATAAAAAGCGCCATCAGCAGTTCTGAAAATTTGCAAGTAATGAAATTGTTTAGGTCAGTTACCCATTGCGTATAACTACTTATCGTCATGTGACGTCACGGAAGCAACTTGAACTTGCCTTAGCCTCTCAATTAATGAACATATGAACATACATGCTTAATTGTATGAATGTGAGCAAAAAGTTCAGTACTCCATTTTGAAACGCTTCTTCGCAACTCCATTCGTTTTCACTCTTGATGACATTTTAGTGCAAATTCGAATAGCAACATACCCTACAAATGTCTTTTCACATTCCTTGCACATAAAATAGTTTCAATATTTTAAGCGCAATATCAAACTTATCTTATGTGTGAATCTGTTATTATTTAAATTTTACGGTAATATAAATGTTCTTACAAAGCATTTATATATTTTTAGCGGACTTATTCTAAATCTTCATAACATCTTGTAATTTTTTTAAATGTTTTCTTTTTTAATAAGATTTGGTACATTTTTTGTCTTTTCATGAAAATGTCAAGTTTGGCATCTGTCGAATATTGCAATTATTTGCAATTTTAATCAAAGCAAATTTGTATTTAAAGTTACCTTCTCAATGATTAGAATAACCAGGGGAAGAGCATTTATTCTTTGAGGTGGTGAGTGCAGCATTTCATTCTGCTAAAATATGAGCTTGATGCTTGTCACTCGACTTGGATACAAGTTTTGCTTCTGTGAGCGTTGTTTGAAGTGTTATACGGTTTTGATGTGGGGGCATTTAAAGTTTTGTTCTATGCGATCTTGGGCTCAGTCTTAGTGCGAACTTGTGTGACGGGCGATGCGGCTTTTTGCAGCTGTTGGTTTTAAATTACGACAATAAGTACTTTCAAGTATTCAAGTAATAACTTTAGGTAAATAAATAATCAACAATAAACAACTTTTTTCTTATTAAATGCGCATACATAGTAGTTAATGTTCCAAGTAGAAATACGATCTATTTAAATGTCTCAAGTGTAACTAATTGATGCTGCGTTGGAATTCACTTCTTGTTATGCTAATTAAATCGGAATTAATAATCTAAAAAGGAAAATTCACTCTTTGTGAATCAGACGGAGTGTTGCAATTAAGTAAAGTGCAACCCCAATTAGTATTCAGCATTTGAGTACTTAAGTAATAGTTCATTAACACTTGAACTACACTCCGAATTGCATTCGAGTTCCCTGCAGTGCCCTGCAATTATCTCAAGTGAGTAAGACTCACCCATCAATATTTGCCATTTGTGCCAGTGACATGGAATTTGGAACTATGTAATTCCACGCGAATTTACAAGTAATAAGCAGGGTGTGTCACGTTACAAAGTAGAGACGGATAGCCACTAAAAATATTGGTTAAAGCGTCTAATATAATATTAAACAAATAATTGCCTGACAAGTTAAGGGCAAAAAGCAATGATGTGAACATGTGGTTCTTCGAGTATCTGACATATTGACAAGTTGCATTTGTACTATACTCCACGTAGAAAAAGATAAATATTTGCACAAGTTTATATCCCATTGCACTTTGAATTGTACAATTACTTGGATTTTTGCTAATTTTATTGTCAACTTGTTAGTTGTGAGCTGAGGCAATTAGCACGAATTTTCGGTACGTGCTCGAACCCGATCAGGGAAACACAATGCATCACCACAGAGATTAGAATGATGGGTATATTGTGAGTACTACGAGAAAGAGAATGCCCTTATCAGAAAACATTTGGTTCAGTTGAGTTCAGAACAGCCAGAGGATTACGTTGTTGTGATAATCGCTTTTGCTTCGACTGCTCGAACTTGTACTCGTCTGTATGTATGTCACTTGCTTGGGACATATCGCAATTACCAACGTTTTGATTATCATTTTTATAATATACACATTTAGTTGAATGTGACAATGTATTTGTTCGTAAATGTGTCACAACAAATTGCATGGGATTGAAAGCATTTGGCCTGATTCCGATGTTGTTTGTTCAGTTTCAAACTTGAAGTCGAAGGCAGCAAATCGTGGGTTGGAGAACACACTTCAAAAATTTTAAATAAAATAATATGGTAAAGCATCTTCCCATTTTAATTGTATACTCAATCCAATTGATGCTTGTTCGTCAATGTCAAGTGTTTTTTTTTTATTATACCCGGGCAGCAGTTCAAGTTGAACCCAGTAATAAATCTGTGAGAATGTCTGTGTGACACGTGAGGTTAGCTATATCTGTATATATCTGTGATAACGTGCAGTTAATTGCTGCAACAACTGTGTGAAAATCACTTCACATTTGTCAACTGTTGTACAAAAGAAACACGCAACATTCTCGTGTGTCTGCAACAAGTGAGAGTTGCCATTAAGAACAATGTTGCAAAGGATGATTAGAGATGAGCACGTGATTTGTACTCTGATTTAATCATAATCTCCCAGAACAAAATAGTATTTCAACAATTTATAATCCTAGCAGACTTTCATACTTTTTATGCGAATGTCAATCGGACACTAAAATGTTTTTTTAATAAAGTTTATTTAAAATTTAGATTCCAAGTTCTTTCGCTCAAAACTGAAAATTATTCAGTTAAGTAAAGTTAACTGCTACACTTAGCATGAAACACTGAAACACTTTAGTCATCAATTTCGCTAATTAGATTGCGAAATAAACACAAGACAAAGCATTAATATTTTAATACGTTCTTAAAGTGGGTTTCGCTCAATCACACACATACATCACAAAAATAATATATTCTTCCAAGATTATTAAGGCCAGAATTATCATCAATTATTTGTAAATATTATAATAGTTGCTAGCTCAAGTTGTGCAACAAACTTTCTAATTGCTGTAAAATTTACTTTATCTTACTAAAAGGCCACAACCGCATTAAGCCAAAGTCACAAAATGCCGGCAATTGAGCACAAATTGAATATCACTGAGGAGGAAATACCCGATAATATACGTCTAATATCGGAAAAACAAGGAGAATGTCCAAAGACCAAAAAGGAAACCATTGCCGAATTCCGTAATTACATTTTAGGTAAGCTCAGCATGCTTATAAAGACATACATAGAAGTAAATGGATTTTATTGCCTCTAGATCAAAAACAGTGCCAACCACATCGTAATGATGATAAGTACCTAGAGAAGTTTTTACGGGCCCGCTACTGGAAAATTGATAACAGTTACAAATTGGTGAGATTGCATTGAAGGTAAACATTTTAATTGGCGATTATAATTTGTACAATGTGCATTGACAGCTGTGCAGCTATTATAAGTTCCGAGAGGAGAACAAAAAGTTCTACGAGAAGGTTCGTCCCTTTGATCTGCGGCATCTCGGCGATGAGGATATATTGACAGTGACGCCGTATCGCGATCAACATGGACATCGTATACTCATCTATCGCTTTGGACTCTGGCGACCAAATCGTGTTACTGTTGATGATATCTTTCGTGCAACCATCGTGCTACAAGAACTTGGATCATTGGAGCCAATCTCTCAGATTATGGGAGGTGTTGGCATCTTCGATCTAAAAGATTTGGGCCTGGAGCATTTGCTGCATCTGAGTCCGAGTGTGGCTCAAAAGATGATTGCTCTTCTGGTGGTATGTGTGATCTTTAATTGCACCTCTAGATTTCTTTAATATAGTCTTCCCTTTGCAGACTTCCATGCCCATTCGAACTTCAGCCCTGCATATCGTTAATCAGAACTGGCTGTTCAATGCCGCATTTAAGATTTTCAAACCTTTTCTCAATGCCGGCATGCGGGAACGTCTTTTTGTACATGGCAGTGATATGAGTTCCTTGCACAAACATATTAATCCTGAGAATTTACCGAAGAGGTAAGTTGATATGTACTTCAAATGGAATACCATTACATTTGTTTTCTTTAGATATGGAGGTATGCATGAGGATTATTCCTATACCTTGTGGTTGGACATGCTGCAGCATGACTGTGCAGGCAATTCAGTTCAAAAGGATATGGAACAGCTGGGATTTATTTTCGAATAAGTTGTGTCTTCTCTCTTATGGTGTTCTCTCTACTTATATTTTCTATTTAAATTGGGAAATGTCAATTAATAAGGCATATAATTTTAATTTTCATTAAGTTCTTTATATTCATTTAGGTACAATATTTCTTTGTATCCGGTAACTCATATATATCTGCAGACTTACACTTTTAAAAAATAATAAGTTTAATCTATAGGAAATTTTCACCTGAAAGTATTTTCATACACTTACACTTACACTTACACTTTTAAAAAATAATAAGTTTAATCTATAGGAAATTTTCACCTTGAAAGTATTTTCATAGTTTATCAGTCTAAATGTTTCTGAGTCAATCGTCTGTGTTAATCATAATGCTAAAATACTAATCTAAACGCGAATGCCAATTTGAGGTTGGAACAAACAATTTGAGGTTAGGCAATGAGCATTTTGAGGTTAGGTCTGTTATAAAATTTTATGTGTTACACATTTGTGAGTCAGACAAAGCCAAAATGGCAACAACAAGGGAGAGAGGAAACAAATCAAATGAGGAAACGAGTCCACATGGAAATTTGTTCCGGTCAAGGATTCAAGGCGAAGACATCTTCGACATGTTCGTTTTATGTGTTTTATATGCAAAGTGCTTGTTGGTGCTAGAGCAGGACGGACAATAGCTGTGATTTGCCGTTATGGTAATTGAGTGTTGGACAACGCATTAAATGCAGCCCGGCTGCTTCCAGATCATAAATATATCTAGCACTCCCTCTCACTCAAACTAAGTCTGTCTCGCTTCATCTCGTTGCTGTTGACCGTTACAAATATGTTTGATATTTTTTATTGAATTCTTTTGGCACAGGAAGCTGCTGCTACTGCTGCCGTCTCACAAACAAACAATAAAAAAAACGTTCCCCTTACCACTCCCTCCCCTACCAGGCCTTTGGTCAAACGATAGTGAAATTGATTTTGGGTGCCAAGGGGTCCCTGTTCGAGCCCCGGACATAATCTCGATGTCGATGCGAGCGTATAAAAGGCAGCGTCATTTGTGCGATTAAAGCGACAAGATTAAAAAATTTATTGCGCAAATATTTATGGGGACAGTAGCACCATCACACACCCAGCAAAAAAAAAATAAAAAAAAACAAAAAAATAGAATGGCAGCCAACATATATGTACATATGAGTGTACAGTATAGCCTACATTTTTGGGGAGACACGGCCACTGTCCCATTATTAGTTCAGTTTGGGTAACACGTGTGTGAGCCAAAGGCTGAACTGTCCATAATTTATTGCTTGCGAACCAAATTTATTTGTGCCTCTGTGCAGGGGGCAAAGGGTGTCCAAGTTGCCCAAACAGTACTCTATTCTCCTCAACATATGTCGCACTTTATGTCGTATAAGACGCCGAGTTATGACTGCTTTGTAAATAGTGTTCTAGTGTGTGGCAAAAGATATATCAGATATGGATAAACTGCATTCAGTTATATAAAAAAGAAAAAGTGAAGATGGCGACAAACTTGTGATAATTAATATTGTACTTCCACGATAGAATGGCTTAAAATAATTGCTGATTTAAAAAAATGTAATTTCACGATTTAATAAATAATTTATAGTTGCAGAAAATCTTTTATTTTCAATTTTTTTAGGTCAATTGAATATTTTTTAAGTTATAATTCAATCCAGACATTTTTTTAACACTTTGTTCTTGTTTTGTTGAACATGTTTTAAATTTTTTATAATTGCTCTAATAACATTTATTGGTTAAATTATAGTTTTTCTTTCATATATAGATATGGTAATCTTGAGAAGCCTTTTTTTATTCTATCATAACTTTTTATTATTTGTCAAATTAAAGAATAATATCTTCACATCAAAATGATAAGCAACGCGTTTTGTTCTTAACCGTATAGTAATATTTTGTGTAGATTTCCCCCACCATTATTTCACACCCCACTAAAAATTAACTATATTACAGAAGGGCCACATTTGTGGGCGTCTCCCTGATGTCATCCGTCAGTCAACTCTCGACATTTGACATGCCGTACCTGACCTTTCACCGAGCACAAACATACTTACAGAGAAGGGTGACGTTTGACGGCAACCCTAAACTGAGAGCGTGCCAGCTTTTGTAATTGTTTCCTAATGAGCTCTATAACCACTGTCCAACCCTCCATCTCTCTCTCTTCCTCTCTCAGTCCTCTTTTCCTCTTGCTGTTTCTCATTCTTTATGTCTGCTGAGCATACATCAGCCAATGTCGCTAGTTATCTGTGGACGCAGTTTATCATTCACTCATTGGCAGCAAAGCCACAACAAGCAGGACAATAAATAATGGGCAGCGATTTGTAAACAATACAACGTCAGCCGGTTGGGGGGTCAATAGAACCCCAGAATCACTGCAAATATTTCCCATAAATAAAGTCCCGGCTAAAATAATTGAAATATTTGCTGTCAATGTGTTGACTTCCGTTGGCGTCGTTCACAGTTGTCCGCAGTTGGCTGGAGCCGAGCATCTTCTTCTGTCCGGAGGCGAAGGTGTAAACTGTATAAATGGTGGCTCGTTATGGCTCTGGTTACCACAGACACCGGCCAGGCAATGGCACAAGGACCATGGCCACATCGTTATGGGGGTCGCGACCAATGTTTGATAAATGGTTGCAAAATATATATCTATAGTTGACTTGTTCTTTGGATATGGGCACTCTTGTGCGTGCCGAAGAAATCATTGCGGATTAAGATGGGATTAAGCTATAAACGCTGTAAAATGAGACCATCTCGAGTGGCCACAGTCAATTTTATGGGAACAATCAATTGTTTATTGAATTATTTACAGTAAATGATTCGATTGTATAACAGTAGACTACTAATAATGTATAACAGTTTAATAAAAGTCGAAGCGAATAACAAGAACTTAACAGAATACTGTTCAGAGGAAATCAATTATGATCTTATGTACAATTTGTTAGGTATTGATTGAAAATGCATCTATGCAAAATATCATTGTGTTTTATCAGAACTCACATGTAAAAGACCTGAACTGTATAACAGTTAATAAATTAGAACAGTACCCAATAGCTTACGTATCACAATGGTGAAGTTTATAAATCGAACTGTCGTCCGCCAATATTGATTCCCTACGACGCGACGTGGAGCATCCCTCACATGTCATTAAACCCGCCCGTTGAGTGCACAATTTCATTGCCTAACACACAGGCGACAACCCGCTGACTGCACTCGCAACGAACAGGGCGTGGCGGGGGGAGGACAATGTAAATTTTAGAGAGGATGTCAACGTTGGCATCGATTTTCTGTTGATTTACCAGAAATTATTTGTGATAAAACACGATATACTTCATGTTTAAAGTGCACTCCAGGAGACAAGGAGCGCTGATACAGAGCAAAGAAGAAGAAGACGTAGTGAAGGCTGTACAGAGAACACGATTGCGTGGGGTGTGCAAAGGATGCTGGTTGACTGGCTGACAATCAATCAGATCACATGGCAGATTGAAGTCGGCGACATGCGAGGACAACAACTATGCGCTTTTAATGCTGCCTAATCCGGCGTAATAAACATTCACCGTAATATGCGGGAATCAATTGAAATGCAATTGAAAAGAACTCGTCATGCAAATATTTGACTGGATACATTGACTATGGGGTAAATGCCACAGTTTTACAGCATTATTTAATAAACTGGAAATAAGAGAATGAGTTAACTCTTAATAATGGGGAATTTAACCCACAGTACAATGCAAAATACACTCACAGATTTGTATAAGACTAACAAAATCCACGACAAGTCAACAAACAAAAGTCGAAGCGTGGCTCTTGAGTTGCGATTTAGTTGTAAATGAGAAAACCGCTGCATACTTTTAGGCATGAGGGCAAAATGTAAATAGAACGGCGCGGAGTTTCCTCTGCTGTGTCTCTCCCAACACGTGTCGTTCCGCCACCTGCCTGATGAGTGGCCCAGCTTGATTCCCTTTCTCCTGTCGATTGCGTTGATTATTACAATTTATTAATTGGCCGCTGGTAAATATTTGCACACCTTTAACCCTTTTTAATATGCCAAAGTGCTTCGTTTCGCTCGACTCAACGTCACTGTTGACTCTCATCCAGCCAAATGGAAACCTCGTTGGTTAAATCACAGTTGTCCGACCGCAGTCTCTAGTCATTTCCAAATGGGGCCATCGAAATGAGCAAAAAAAAGTAGGAAAAAAAATATATATGATGTAAGAACAACGAAAAGATACCCTACAATAACATAATTTGATAAGCTAAACTTTAAGTAAACTATGTTTAAATAATATGTAGTTCCAATATTTATATAGTAAATATCTAAATTCGGAATTATAAAATAAATAATTTTTTTACGAATTGACACAACCTTTTACGCCATTCAGCACAGGGTATTAAGGAACAAAACAAAAAGCCAAATGGAGCATGCACTGGAGAATAATTCGATTGTGTTCAATTTAATTTTGACAAGCTTCAATGGCACAGCAATCCTAGCCCAAGGATCTATGCATCCCAGTGGGGTGTGGAACGGCACAAGAACTGGGCGAGGCGGCAGTTGATTTGATTTTGTTTTATGTTTTCTGCTGGCTGTATATGCCACATTGTTTACCCCTCTTACAATGATACAACAGTTGCTGTGCAGGGGGATGCGGAGAATAGCTCTCTAAGGGTAAAACTAAGAGGAGAAACAGCAGACTTAAATAGATTTTGTGGTCACTTTTTGTGGCTTAGAATAGTTGACTAAAAGCCAATGGACAATCGGCTATTATTTCATCAAATTGGAGCACCAATTAAAGTGACATCATATAACAAGCAAAACAAAAACTATGAATTCAAAGTAACAATCTGTCAAATTCGAAAATAATTTTTTTTATTTTACGATTATTTAGAATTTGAAATATATTTCTAAAAAGTATTTTCTGTTAAATGTTGTTTAATATTTGTTATGAGATGTGAAACCTATTGAACTGGGCAAAGTATAGACTTAATTTTGAATTGAAAAACTCAAATTTGATATAAAAATTAAAAAAATTGTTTGAAAAATTTAACTATTTATGAAATTAATTTGAATGCAAAAATTATAACTGCCTTTAGTACTAAATATTTGTAAATATATTTGATGAGTTGAAACTTTTTTTCATCAAATTTATTAGTGTTAAAGTTGTTTTTTTGTTTAAAATGTTATTTTTCACAAATATTTTAAGAGTGAGGGAAATCTTAAAAAGTTATCAAATGTCTATTTAAGTGTCGATTAATTGAAAAACATTGTGTATTCCAGAAAGAGTTGTAAAACGAAACCGATTCCATTAAATGCGCCTAAGTTTCGCCAGAACTTAAAGTTGAATAAATTAGGCTTTCTTTATGTTCCTTTTTTTTATTCGATATGTAGCCCACATTTGGTGGCTCCCCATGGCCTACGTCCGAACTTCTAATAAAAAAAAACTTGTTGCACAAAAGTTGGGGCAATAAAACACACATACTCTCCCCCTCAACGCGCATATCTCACAACAATATTACATAACAGAATCTAACGAAATCTGTTTGGTTTTGGCAGCCAAAACATTTGCACAGAAAAAATATCAAATTAAAATAAAAACAAGAGAACTCTCAACGCCCATGTCCAATACCCAACACCGACCAAGACCAACTCGATGGGAGGGACCAACGGTTTTATTGCTGGCTCAGCAGCAACCCAATGCACCTGTGCAGTCCACTACGAAATCCTTTACACAAGCCAAGCTAAAGCAAACACACAAATACATAAGCATTTATATGCATACGTGTGTGTATGTGTGAAGTTCTATACGCATATAGTATATAGCGAGAAGCAAAACAAATCGAGCGACTTATCAGCACTAAAGTATCTCCCCATTGACTTATGCACTGGAAACTGGAACAATGGATGCCCCACAGGATGCTCAGTAAAGCAAGCGCTCCCATCGCATGCTAAACTTCCAATGCAAGCGCCAACCAAACGTTTGCGACCAAACTGGAAATGTGGACTATGTAGGAATTTCTGTGGTAGTTTCTCATAAATATGCGCAACACACACACACACATACATATTCGACACTCATACAACACTCCATGCTCAGCAGCAAGTGGGCGGAGCCGTGACAGCATAAGGTGCGCTTGTCTGTGTGGTACTCTGTCGCGCTATGCTAGCGCTTGTGTCTGTGTGTGTGAATATATGTGCCATTTTTTATGCGCTCCATGGCAATTCAAAACGCCTACTTCAAGAACAGCAAGAACAACAACCACCACCGAAAGTAAAGCAAACGACGACAACGATGACAGCAACAACAACGAAAGCATAGCCAGCTACAACGACAACGAAGTCGGCAGCATTGGGACAGAACACGAACAAACATAACCGAAGCTACAGGGAGAGCAAGCGCGAAGAGAAGCTTTCAATGCGCTCACTCTCATAAGTTCCTGCACAGTGGATTCCTTACACTACAATCATAAGCGGGAGACAGTTTTTATTGTAATTGTAATATTTGCAATATGAACTTAACACATCTTAAACAGCCGCTCTAACATGCAACATAGTCTGCATAACTTGGATTTTCACAATTTCTATCGGTCTGCGTGACACTGTGCAGCAGATGAAAGCTTTCTCATTTGATTTGAACAAGAGCGGCAACAACAACGACGAAAAGGGTGCCCAATGCTCTCAGCGAATGGTTGTTGTTGCTGCTGCTCTGAGTGTTTGGGTAAAATGCTCAAGAGTCAAGCTTTTGCAATTCCAGCAGGAGCTCAACAGCGAATGGCGTGCGAGCTGCAAAAGTGTTTGTATGGTGGAGCTGCTGCTGTTGCTCTTTGCATATACACACATACACACACTTTTTAACCTCTGAGTATGTGTGTGAATAAAATTGATGCGATGCGCGCGTCGCGGCCATTCTGCCGCCAGGGCCACCCTTCAGTCATCCATTCGGCCAGACTCAGACTCAGTCGCCACCGTTAACTCTTTGAAACTGGACGCAGCGAGCGGCAAAAGCGACGCGGGCGCGATAAATTCAACAGAGAAAATATATTTAATTCAAAAACACAATTTATAAAAAATTTAAAAAACACATTGGAATAATTTGAAATAGTTTGAGAGAAAGTGCTAACGAATTTAGCGCTAGAATAATTATTAAGCCCAAGTGCAGTGTGACTATTTAATTAAAGTGTGACCAAAACTGCAATCGAATATTGATCATTGCTTTAGTGTAAAGTGTTGTTTAGTGAGTCGCCTCCCCCGCCCTCTCCGCGATTACTGATCACTGGCAAAACTACCCCTAACAAAATCGAATCACCCCCACAAAACGACACTTGAGAATTGAGTTGCATGTGAACCGGCGATCCAATGAAAATGGAAGATCCCACCATTGCAGACACATATGTGCAGGAATTTAATTTGGATCATTTGGGAGTTGGTGTCGCCGGTAACTCAGTGACCACACTAACGCCCGTCTCCGTGGCCGCCATAGGACATGTGAAGCGCGAAGATCACAGTCCACCACAGCCGGTCAAATGGACGACAGTGCACGGCGCAGAGCCGCCAGCGGATGATGAGTCGGAACCGATGCCACTCGCAATGCCACTGCCAATTGCTGTGCCGGAAGCAGCCGCCGGGGACGTCGTCCAACTGGCGGCCGAATCACACATTAAACTACGCTCTTTTTCGGGCCAACAGTGGCAGATGGACGAGCGGCGTCTGCAGCCGCTCAGTCCGCCGCCCGAGGGCTACGTGGGCGGACCGATGGGCGGACAAGCCGTGCTCGTGAACACTTCCTCCTCCTCCTCGTCGGCAGCAGCGGCGGCAGTGGCTGCTGCAGCGGCTGCCGCATCTGCCTCTGCATCCGCCTCAGCCTCCGCTGTGCCTGGCGGCGTACCCAGCACACCGCCTGAGACGCCGCCCGTGGTCGGTTCACCAACGGGCAGCAGCAGCTGTCCCAGTCAGGCGTATGCGCATCACTACCATGCCGGTCCCAGTAATGCCACCGCGAATGTGGCTGCTGTGGGTCTGTGTCAGGAAATGAGATGGCTGCCCAATGCAATGCGCGCCGATCAACAGCCACTGGATCTGCGTCCACTGGCCTGTCCCGGATCGCAGGAAGAGGCCGAGGAATGGGAACGTCAGCGGGAATATGCGATGCATGCGGCAGCGGCGGCTGCACACCATCATCATGGCCATCCGCTGATGCAGAGTCACCATCATCATGGACCGGGCCGGCTAATGGCGCAGGCACAGCATCCCTCGCATCATCATTTCCACAGTCTGGAGCACGCGCTGCCCATTAATATGCACTCGAATTCCACCAACTCATATGCGGGCAGTCCGGGTCCCGTGACCGTGCTCGGACCCGGCGGTTCGCTGTGCCCCACGATCAGCCAATGCGGACCACATATGCCATCGGCGGGCAGCAGTAGCGGCGCCAGTAGTGGCTCCAATTCACGCGGCTGTGTGCGCTCTATACTGCAGCCGTGTCGTCCGCTCTCGGCCAGCTCCTCACGCAGCTCAAACAACTCGCCACGCACGTGCTCCGGCGCATACAGCAATGCGACGCTTGAGGATTGCATCAACGATGACATGCTGACTACACTGACGGTGCGGGAACTTAATAAACGCCTTCATGGCTGTCCACGTGAGGAGGTTGTGCGTCTGAAGCAGAAGCGTCGCACGCTCAAGAATCGCGGCTATGCCCAGAACTGTCGCTCCAAGAGACTACATCAACGACACGAACTGGAGAAGGCCAATCGCCAGCTCAATCAGGATCTGCATCGACTCAAGCTGGAGTATTCGCGCGTCTGCCAGGAGCGCGACACACTGATGCAGCGTCTGCAGCAACAGCGAACGGGAGCCGCCGGTGCGGATAGCCAGAGTTCACCCGAGTTCTACCTATGACGCCAACTGGCGGCGGCCTCATCAGCTTCCACCTCAACGAACTCGCATCAGTTGCAGTCGCAGCCACAGCAGCAGCAGCATCGTGCCTCGCATACACACACACATTCGCATCCACATGGGCATCCTCATCCGCAGTGGCCACCTCAGCAGGTGGTCAATTAAGTAAACTACACATTAAGTGAAGCGCGACTGAAGTCATTTCCAAAGCAAATCTACCATTTGAAGAATTTTCCAATTTCAAAACTATACAATGTTTATTACCTCGACTTATATTTTTTACAGTCTCCACATTTGTTTAGAAAATTCTTTCAGAAATAATCTATAACTAATTCTGTCTTATTCTAAAAGTGTCTCTAAAAGCTTTTTATGATCTCTTCCACAATCCCTTCTCAACTATTTTCAAGACTTTATCTAAAACTATCTCAATCTTTCTCTCAAATTCATTTAATATAATTTCTTCTAAATTTAACTTATAATTTCTCTAATAAGACATTCTGGTCTAAGTCAATACTAATATCTTCAATCTTTTTCCTATATTTCGATTTGCTTTGCGGCTAACTTCAGTTGCTCAACAGCTGCTAAAGGTATTTTCGAGCATTTAAATGAAGAAACATGAAATTCATGATAAAAAAAAAACAACATATATTTCACTTTCGATTTGTGACAATAAATTTTCAACTAATTTTGTAAGTTCTTGTTAAGTTATCGAATCGATTCGATGCGATACGATTCGAATCGAAACTTTGGCTGAATAATCATCATCATTTCATATATACACATAGATCGCACACCCCGAAACACATAGGGCAATTTTATTGATTAAAATAATGTATGACAAGCATTAGAATTTATTTGTATTTGTATTTGTTTAGTTTCAGCTACTGATTAATGATAAATCGATCGGTTGAACTGTCGGATCGGACATTCGATCGATCACAACATTGTATTACAAATTACGAGTTAGTAACACACGCTTATTTGTTGATTAGTTCTAGCTTTAGTTTCCCTAGTATTAAGCGAGAGATATCATTAAACAAACAAAACATACTTATATAGTATAAACCCAATACGAGTATATAGTATATATATAAATATACTATGTCTATGTAGTCTGAGGTTCTAAAAAAATAAATCTGTATAGCATGTTTCGCTTTCATTTGGTTTCCACACATCCTAATCCATAAAACAAAGGTTGTATTATGTTTTAAACACAACACACGCTGACACTTGACACTTGACACTTGAAACTGCAACTAACAACTACAATAAATCAAAGTCCTATAAACGCAATGAGATCAACGACGAAATAAATCAAATTATTTGTAAATACAAAATAAATTGTATAAATTATAAGCTAAACCATTCGCTGTCTGTCTTTACAATTAAAGTTTTAAGAATACGATACGAAAAATTGTGAATAGTTCTTAAGTGTGCATAATGAAACTAGTAATAAATGCAAAACAACTATAAAATAAAATACAACAAACTGTGTTTCTTAATGATATATTTTTAGAAATTTACTTTTCAGTTTTTCTGAATACATTTTTTAATTTTTATTGCATATTAAAAATTAGAACAAGTAAAAGAAGAAGAAGTATTGATTAGAATTTAACCATAAAGTTAATCTTATTCATGTGCTGACATTGATAGTGAGTATCAATTATAAAAAAGATAATAAATCTTTTTTATTTTTAACAATGCAAAGAATAGACAAATCTGAATCCCAATTTTCCGAAAACTTTATAACATATTAACGGCAATTTTGATTCTATTCATTGCCAAACATTTTGAAAAACAAAAAATTGTAAAAAGTACAATGTATTATTGAAGCATTGTAGAACTTTTTTATGTTGTCTCTTAAGATTTTTAAGTTTGCTTTTCTAGTTCATGAATATAGTACCAAACGAGAGCATTGAATTCACCTGCATATGCTTGCTCTCCAAAGCTCTATATCATTTCTTAGGATTGATAAGAACTTCTAAATTCTACGAAATTTATATTGTGTGGTCTGTCGGCATTGTTGAAGCCGACCACCAGCAACTGTTGCAGAACTCGATACATTCAAAGTAAACAAATACAATGGCATCTGAACAGCATCCCGCAGACGATCGCAAGTCCAAGTGCAAGGGTCCAAAATTGTGTCAACAAACAAATCGAGAGAACGACTGTGCCACTTGCCAATGCTTAGGGGACAGCAAGATCTGAAAAGACTGAATTACAGCCATATACAGAAGTCACTGGAGAACCTCTGTTTAAAAAAGAGCTCCCGATCGGGGGCGTAATTCGGTGAAGTGGACATCGCTGTAGATTTCAGTAAAGTTCCCCTTTCGGCTTCTTTATACGACACAATTTGGTTTTTAATGTACCGAAATATTAAGTTGTTTATTTTGTTTAGATCTGACCAAATCCTCTTAGGGCTCGTTATGATTATCCGGTTCGCTACTCGACTTTGGTGGCGGTATTTTTCACTCTTCCATCAAAAGTATCACTAATTTGACATGCTGAATAGAAAGTGGCATTGGAAGATATATAAAAAGAGAATCTGGAGAAAACTATTCTACGGATAGTTATCTTTTACATTAATAACATTAACTTATAGTAGTATTAATACTGGCATTAAAATGCGAATCAAATTGCTATGAATATTCAATACTTAGTAATTTTTCTTAGGGTATTTAAAACTTCGACTTCAACAAACAAACTATAATCAATTTTGTTTTTGTTATTGTTTATAAGCGTTATGTGGATTTCCTGCCTTCCAACGAATGCCAACGCCATGGGCAATCGGCTCGGCTTTATGTAATTGAGAACGGGGATAGGAGAATGGGTAGTGAAAAATGGAGACCGCAGACCGGAGAATGAACGAAATCGCGATGGAGTTGCGCAAGTACTTTTTGTCGAATTTGATGTACATACATATATCATCTACTTGCATATTCGAGTATATCGCGCTATAAAATGATTGACCATCAAGTGGCCATTTTAATTTGATTTCTTTTCTTTTATTATTTATTTTGCTTGTCGCTCCCTTCGTTGGCCAGCAGGAAGTGTCAAGTTACAATTTTTTTCAGATTTTGTTTTTTTGACATGAAAGCGGCGCATGCAACGATCCAGAAGTCTCATAAAAAAATAACAACAACAAACAAGTAAGTTTAATGCCTTCAATGGAACCGATACAACTTTGAAGAATATCTCTAATTTGGGCATTAAGTCAAAATTTCAAATTAAATACTTTCGATCGGAATCGTGCAGAATAAGCATACAAAATTTGGATTTTACAAAATATTATTTTCTATAGATTTTGCTAAGCTAGACTATATTTTTGATACATTGCTTCTGATCTCTATATACGTACATATATCATTAATGTATAAAAGATTTTCTATGTCTGCTTTCCAGAAAATATAATTTAAGTTAAAAGCTATTTTTCTACATCAATAATTTAATACAAATTGCTAACTATTCCTTTTAGGACATCATTTAAGATATGGCCTATTTTTCTGTACCGAAATTTTCTTTCCAACTATTTGATAATTCACATAATTCACATATGCAATTATTTTAGGATTTGTGTGATTTTGAAGTAATCCTCCCACAATAAGTCGCTGCTCATCTTATACTTTCCCTTCAATTTGTTCTGACTAAAGCATTACCCCAAATGGAAGCAGATCCAACTTGAGATCTGCGACATTTACTTTTTTTTGGCTCGGTTCAAGTGCATATTAAACAATAATTATTGAATTCTGATGCAAAACGTCGCTTAGCCAGACCCTGGCCGTGGGCTAAAAAGTGGAGGGCGGGGCTGAAGAGTGGCTCAAGTGGTTGCTCCAGGGGCGGCACGCAGCTCGTCAAAAAGATACAAAAAAAAAAATAAAGGAAAGGAAAGAAGACGAGGGAAGAAATGAAATTTATAGACACGGCAAAAAGTGGCAATGACAATTGGCAAGAGCTCAGGGTCCAGTTCGAGGCACATGGCGGGGGCATAATCAGTGCCACGGCGAAGGGTGTGAGGGGCTGGTGACCGGGTAAGTTGTCAACGTTTATTACACACACACACATACAGCTTGATTATGCTGCGTACTGTTTTTATGCCTGCAGTGCGACGTGTTGACGTCGTCGTCGATGAGTTTGATGAGCTTCGGCATCTGGGGTTGTTGCGTCCCAGAGTTCTTCGCTTTTTTTTTATGCCTCAAGTGGACGCGCTTAAGTGGCTGCCACACTCCACCTACCACCCTGCTACTACTAAACCACTTCTCACTGCGTTTTTGTCTTAATTCAATCGATAGTTCACACATGTAATCACATGATTGGGGGGCTTCCTGTCAGTTGTCTTGTCGGCTGTTGTTTGTTTGTTTGCATGCCGCACACGTAGTTGCGACATTGTCAAAGTGCTACGGACCAGTTCCGCATCGCATCGGATCGCGTGTTGGGGGTTTTTCTCTCTTTTACGTATTTAACTTTAACCTTAAACCGTAAATCGTTGCCACTCATTTGCCTTGTCACGCCAAGTATCCAAGTGGTCCAAGTCTGGGCACTCATTAGACTAATGAAGCTAACCCAGTCGATGGCGCTTCAAAAGCTCATTAGCTCATTAGTTTGCCTTGTCCTTGTTCTATGTCCTGCGTAAAAGTTTTGTGCAAAATATGCTCGTAAATCTCATTTTGGCAGCATGAAAAGGCGAAAAAACGAAATTTATCGCGCCAAAAGACAAGTGCCAAAAACTTTTCCCATCGCTTATCAATCATTGGACGTATGTGATGGGATGTGGATTGGATTGCTTAGAAAAACTTCCATAACTCAAAGTTGCTCGCGTCCTTGGCAATTTATTGCCTCGTATAACAGTTGGTAAGTGATGGCTGTTACTTTGATGTTCACAATCTTCTTATGCAACACTTGTTTAGCGCTTGTAATACACTTGTTACTTTAATTATGCTCTTTGAGCCCGAGTTTTTTTCGCAATTCACACGTTTTACTTGCAGCACGTGTAGTAGATATAAATAAATGTTAAAAACTTTGCTTTATATGTTATAAGGTAAAGATTGCAAGATTTTTTAGGTATTATTGGATCGTATGAAACTGAAAATTTAATCAAACACTTAATATGAGCAGCGTGTTAGAATATTATTAATGTTTAGAATAAGGTAACACTTTTTCTACGTTAAAATAAAAAAAAATAATTTAAAGGTAAGCCTGTTGATTGCACATAATTAATGCGAATCAATCAAGTAATAGAAAAACAAATTTAATCTTTTTCAAAAGGCTTAGTCGCAATTTAATGAAAATCGCACGTTCTGAGTACTTGTATAACAGTTGTATAACACTTTATAACATTTGTATAACACTTGTATAACAGTTGTATAACACTTTATAACTGTTACACAACACTTTCATAGCATTTGTATAACACTTTAATAACAGTCTTATTACAGTTGCAATCTCAACTTTAAAACGTCAATACTAGACAAAAAGCATGATAATCTAGTCACTCCCATATCGACGTCTATCTCCCACTGGCATCATGTTCGAGCAACCGGCAAACGGAGCGAACCATAAAACCATTCAAAATAAACCCACTTGTGCCCATTTTGCTCATGCCCATGCCTGACACGCTTTCTATCTTGTTCGATTCTCTTCGTTTTTTGTTTAGTATTTTTGCGCCCCCAATTCAGTGTGTCATTGTCTTGCATTTTTATTGATGGGCCGTTGTGCTGTTTTTTACGACTATCGTTCCCTCTGCTGCCCGCTGCCTGCTGCCTGCTGCCCCAATCCCAAGTCCAATGAACTGGACTGAACTCAACTGGACTGGACTAACGTGTGTGCCAAGGCTGGCAGTGCATTTGTCCTTTCTCGAGGCGATTCTCATACATATCCGCATCCGTTTGCCATGTATCTTTATCGCTTTATACCGCTTCCGTGCTTTCTTTCGTTTGTGGACGGGTCAGTTGAGTCGCCAGCTCAGTTCAGACCAGGCGGGGATGGAAGGGAAGGGTGCTCGCATAATTTCCGTAATGACCAATGATATAAATGGAACTCATTTGCCAGTCCCCTTGCTGGGGACGCTACTATTGATGCGCTGCCGTAAATCGAGTAAGTCGTCGACTCCGACTCCGAATCCGAACCCGACTTCGACTACGCCATCGACTGTGACTGTGACTTCGACTCCTTTTAACGTTTGTAATAATAAATTAAATCACATTTCGGCTTTTCTTTTTTTTCATAGTCTACTTTTTGGGGGTCGTGCACGGTTCATTGGCTGTACGTAGCATGTAGCATATGAGGATTGCCCTTAGCATTACCCATTCTTCTACTTCCCCTTCTTCAGTTCACCAATTGCGATTGCAAATTGCTTGAATTTGATTTTGGCCATAAAAAAGGTTTCGCGCTGCTTTGGCTCACTTTAAGTAGCGGTTTTGGGTCAACCTTCTGCAGAAGGTTGTGCAGCACCCCGTACCCGAACTCGAAGCCAACAACCAGGTAGTTGTAGCAGGTGCATCCATATTATTGTTTGCTTTTTCGCTTTACAATTCTTCATACTTAATACGACGACGGCTGCATACTTATTATTCTTATGGTATATATGAATCTCATGTTGATACTCTTTTTTTTCTGTTTTGGGTTTCCACTTTCCGCCAACTCGGCAGTTTTCTGTCGCTGTTTTGGGGCTTATATAAAAAGACCACCAAAAACAAATGCAGCACTAAAAGCAGATGAGTAATGAGCACACTTATATATACCGCTATATATATAAGTATATAAGCTTTAGATAGGTAAGAGTTTTGCGTTGCAATATTCGCAGAAAATACAAGAAGAATGCATTTGAAAATGTTTGAGAGATTAACGAAAGTTTTCGCAGAAAAACAACTGATAACAAGCAAGCTAGAATATACGGAAAATTCTTTAAGGAACAGGAAGATAATACTTATGGTATGTCTAAGGTGTTTGAATTTCATGTCAGGCAGGCAAGCTTACTGCGAAGCTCGTTGATAAGAGGACAAGAATTTGAAGGAAATACAAGTAGAGCGATCAATTATTAAATTCCAAGTTGTAAATGGAGTGTAAGTATAATATACAATTATATGGAATGTCTCACATATTAGTATTATCTTAACTCTATAACCTTTACTGCTCTATCTTAAAAACAAAATAAATAAATTAAATATTCTTAATCGTAGTACTAAATATGGTTCCTATGTAGATGTAATTCAATAAACTTTTTTATTTATTTAAAATATTTTTATTATTTTATTAACGTATTTAATTCTATTACTACTTAAAGAAAAAAACAAGTATTCTACCATCGAAAATAGTTTTAATGTCACAATTTAATAATTACTCAAGTGTGCCAGCAATGTAAGCAGATAGTGTTGAAATTAGATGCCTTGAGAATAATATTACAAATAATGATACTAATATTTATTATGAATGAGTATTATGTTCTAGTTGTGACAAGCTCATCAATTGTCACCCTAAAAATGTTCCCACCAGCGTGGGAACATAAACAATAAGTAGTAGAGCATGTAGCACGTTCATCTATAAACAATTAGAATTCAACTGAAATCGGAACATAAGGAACAACTATATAAATAATCATCGAACGTGAGCACGTAACAAACATATGTAGCTTGGATCTGTGTAGACGTCTGTCTCGAGAGATTTAGAAGAGACCTGTTGATTTGTGCTGATTAGAAGAAAGACGCGATGCAAACCGATTGCAACACGTGGGGCGGCAAAGGGGCAAGCAAAGGGGGGCTGCATTGGCCCGTTGCGAAGTGCTCGTGTCAGCACTCTGGGGTCGTCTGTGTCGGTCAATGAACCGCGGGCGGAAAACACAAAAAAAAAAAAAACAGAAAAAAAACGAATTAAAAAAATAAAAAGCGAAAAACTGATTGCAATTGCAATTTAGCACTCGAGTTGGGTTTACGTTCTGGGCGCTTTTCAGCTATGAACACCTACGGGGAAATGCACGCGCCGTAGTGACGACGAATTATGCACTTAATGAGGTTACAATTAATGCACATTTTTTTGCGTTATTCTTCTCCGATTTTGTTGCCTTTTTTTTGGTATTTTGAAAAATGTTTATAATAAATTGCATTTCAATTTCGACAGCATAATTTTATCAGACCGAGCGAGCAACAACAACAAAACAGTTTGCGTAAATTGTTTTTAGCGCTGAATTCGCAATAAATTAAAAGGTAGGCAGAGTAAAAAAAAGTTGAAGAAGAAACGAAATTAAAGCTAAAGAGTACACGATTATAATATGACTGCACCTGTTTTGACATCAGTTAAAATGTCATAGAAATAAAGTTGAATTAAATGCAAAACTTTCAAAAAGAATACGATTCGCATAAAATTTATTACATTACTATTACAACTTTAGATTTTAAACTAATCGTTAAAGACTTTTGAGTAACATTAAAATTAAAAATTAATATTGAAATTCATTAATCTGTGTTAGATTTTATTTTAACGATTTGTATATAAAACAAAGTTCTAAAGTGTTTTACTTATAAATCGTTTACAAATGTTAGATCTCCATAAGCATTTAAAAACTTATTGCAAACTGCATATACCCTTCGCTTTACGTCGAGAACGGATATCGAAAATCGATTGCAGAGATCAGCATTAAGTGGTAGCGTCTTTTCCGTCGCTTAATTTATTTATTGTGCTCGCACAAATGCAATTTGATGATTTAATTAATATTGAATTACATGGTTAATGCCTGGCCTCACCTCGCCTTGCATCATGTCCAATTATACAATCATCAACATTTCAATCTGCATGTTTATCGAACTGCTGTCGCAACTGTACCTGCCGCTGTGTGTGTGTGTGTGTGTGTGTGTAGAGCGCAGGGACTCTTAATTTATGCCTGGCAAATATTTAGCATACAAACACACAACTTGCCGAGCTTATTAATTAAGAGCAGTCCATCCCTCTCGCTCTTTATCCCGCTCACTCTTTGTTTTTGCGCATCTCCTTCTTTGTTTCTGCCTGGCCAAAAATCGAGAAATCATAAAAGCGTAAAATCGAAATGCCTCCATTTCGTGGTGGCTGCTGCCAAACTTCCAGACTTCCTGTCTGCCTCAGCACCGTGTCGAGAGTTGTCTGTCTGCTGTACACCCGCTTCCTCCCCCTCAGTGGCTGCCTTTATTAACACGCATATCAATTCATTTTGATTGTAATTTATGCCGTAACCAATGGCTGCATATCGCTCACATCACCCCATCCTCGTGGCAATAAAATTATTGTTTATAGATATGTTGCGGCTGCAGTTAAAAGATACAAAGATACAAATACACAGCATGAGGATACGCTGGATACATGTCATATGTGTGGCTGGATAATTGGTCTGTTTTCTTGGACTGTTGTTCATTGGAGCGTAATGTTCAAATGGAAATGGAGCTGGAGAATATTAAGTAAGTAAAGTAAGTGTATTGTGAAGAGTGCCCAGCTAAAATATATCTTCGATGAATTTCTTTACTTTTGTAGTAAAATTGGAACTATAGTGGTTTAGAATTATGTATAATTCAATAGTTTATCCAACAGTTTAACCAAATATTTAAGATATTATAAGTATTCCTATATTAAATCTCTAATTCACTTAATATGTATTGAGCAAATACTATCCTGTAGACAGTTCGTTGGAGTTTTAGTCAAAATCTTCTTAAAGCAAAAGCAAATAAAAAGAAAAATGTATTTTAAGTGAAATGATTGTAAAAGAATAGAGCTGAAGGTCATACATAGTAGCCAGCACTCTAGTTAAAAAAAACAAGTAAGAAAGCTACAGTCGAGTGTACTCGACTGTGAGATACCCGCTACCCATTTTGAATAAAAGCAATATATTTTGCGGTATTATTCTCAAAACAAAAATACTGCAAAAATGCTGATACCAAATTATATTTTATAATATAGAAGCATTCAACTATACTGACGGCAAAATATACAGATTGTCGGCCAAAGCACTATCTAGTAAGTAGGCGTTTTGGCCCATACAAAAGTATTTGGAATACTTCGACAATTTTTATCTGATCGCAACCAAATTTTCATGATTGACGCTGATCAAATATATACTTTATAGGGTCAGATGTCTCCTGCTACTGTACATTTTTCGGCACAAAGTTATAATACCCTTTTAAAGCGGTATAAAAATTTATCAAAAGTTATATTTGGAATACAACCGGTCTGCACAATATTTTTTGATACATCAAATTTTTCTTTTATAACTTGTACAATTTTTATTTGATCGGGTATCATAAAGTTGGTAGTTATTATTTTATGTACTTGCCAATTTTCAGGAATGGAAGTTGTCGTTATAATTTACTTTTACCCAACAGCGGGTAAAATAAGTAATTTTTATAATTTTAATTGTAATAAAATAAATTAGAAAAAAGGAATATTCCCTTGAAATTTTATTTGTATTTATTATATTAAATAAGTATTTAATACTACATTTGAATAGAAAGGAGTACTGGCTGCTGGTGCCTTCGACTCAAAAAAATATCTCTACTTATTATAAATTAGGTTCAGTTTTGATTTTGCCTTCGACTCAAAAAATATCTCAACTTATTATAAATTAAGTTCAGTTTTGATTAATTGTACATTTTCATTATGTTTTCCTTTGAAGGCGTTTATAAGAGGTTGGATGGTACCTGGAGACCAAACTCGGAAACTCTAATGCTCTTTAACTTTAGACAATTATCAAAGATACGATCTATGGTAGACTGTCTTGAATTTACTTCTGAATTCATATACAGTTCATAGGACTCAGAGTAAAACAAACTCATTTCGAAAAAAAAATACTTCTCTTTACGTTTAATTTTTCAATAAAACTATAACACAAGTAGTTAAGAAATGTTTGTGCTTAATATCTTCTTCTTCCCTAGTTGGCACTGACCATGCCCCAATCAGTCTAATTGGGCTGACCATTGGCCCTTTTTCGAAATCAGGCTATAACTACTATATGTTCTGCCTTTTGTCGCCCTACACGGGCGAGTCAAAAGACAAACGCCGACAAATGACCCAGCAATGAGCTGGGTAAATGAATCAATGAATGTGAATGCGAATGTGAATGCGAATACGGGAACAAGAATGGAAATGAATGTATTCGGTAACAATTCATTAAGCAAATAGAAATGTGCGCTAAACGCATTAAGAGATTAGCACACATAACAAGACAGGGAGAAAGGAGGAGGTGGTGGAGGAGGAGAAGAAGACCAATTCTCATCGATAAACTGGTGAACACACTGTCGACAACTGGGCAACTTAATGACCCTCATTTGATGTAAACACAACCAAGCGCCAGGGGCACCATTAAACTGGCGAGGGATGGAACATCAGATGAGTTGGCCAACATTTAATTGCGAGCCAGAAACCAAACCAGAGTCTTTCATGTGTGGTTAACTTGACTCGGCAAGTTGAGTTTTGAATGCCATGTGTGAATAGGTGAAATGATTTGCATTGCTTTATTAAGTGTTCATTGTTCCATCAACAATGTGTCCAGATTCACGCCCAACCTGCAACCGGAAATTGCCCGTTCAACTACACTTAAGTGCAATTTGCAACTTAGCTCATGGGTTGAGCCTCACAAAAGGGGTTACTACTTGAGTTGGGGAAGATTTAAGAGTCTTATTTTACTCTTATTAAGAACTTGCCAACAACTTTGTTTTTATTTCTTTATATGTTAATTCTAGAAATATATATTATATGAATTATACTGCTTTTATCCTAAGAAGTAGGCTACATCTCACATTTTCACTTAATATGCATTCTTTTACTTGCTATATTGTGCAGCATATCAAACAGCCTGAAGCGTGCTTCTGTCTTCGTTTTTCAGTTGCCCTCTTCAATGGTATCCTTATACATATCCCTGCTTATTAGATTACAGTCTTTTACTTCCTGCTTCAAGCAATCTGTCGTCACTTCAATTTTCCCATGATGATAATTCTTTGGCTGTTTTCGCTTTTCTTCCGCCAGGTTCTAGGCTGACCCACAAAGGAAATATCCAGTCTACGAATGTCACGTTCCGGTTGGCGAGCTGCGAATGCACGTTATCCTTTTCATCAAACGCTGGACTACTTGCGAGTCTCTTTTGTTGTGCTCGGTTCGATGTGATAAACGTTTATGATTATTTTTATGTTCATTCGCTGAAGTTTCGACTTGTCTGCCAATTTGACGTTGATATCTCGGAACCTGATTTACTTAAAATAACACAAAGCGTTGTCTCGCACTGACCAAAAGATTCCCTTTCATCCCTGCCACCCCGCGTGCCCCTCAGCAAATGCAATTTATGTGTGGCAAGTGGCAGAAAGCAAAAGAAACAAAAAAAAAAGCTACAAATAAAAGACAGCACACGTGACTGCAGCGACCATCGTCCGGTGGTTAGTCAACATAAAAGTCAGGGCCATGTGGCACTGGCATTCTTCATCCATCCATCCATTCAGCCCACATGTGTGAACAAATATTTTTTAGATGGTGTCGCCCACTTTATGCGGGTTTCGGACCAGCTCCAGCTCCAGCTCCGGGCTACGTGTCATTTGGTCTATCTGGTAGTACAAATCTTTGGGGCATCCCCCCGGTATCACAATTTCCATAATCGCTGGTTAAACAAGGCCGCACACACACACGCTTGGTCAAGCTGACCACGGGATCACGGCAGCGCAGGACCATGAAGAGAAGGGAAGGGAAGAGGAGGCGTCACAACCCGTTTATGATGCGCACACATTCCGTTTTATGGGAATGTTCATAAGCCTTTTTTGAGGGGCGGCAAAACGTACGTATGCATTGTGGTCCTTGTTTGAATTATGCTTTACATATTTTTATTCACTTAACACATTCCCACTTCCTGCAAGGGGGGAGACTTAATCAAATTATGGCTTATCTTGACTTAGCGGAGGTCAAAACTCAAATAGCCATAAACATGTAGATTATACACGAGACCAGTTACCAGTTTACCAGAAACCACAGAGATTCAACCGGTCAAGCAAATTGCCAAGCTGGTGCTTCGCCTTTTGTGTGTCGTGAATCCCTTTGACCTTGTTTCCTTGCTTGCTTTCTTTTTTGCTTCTTATCGGAGGTTATTTTATTAGCAAAAATTTAATAGGCTTTTTCCACAGCATTGCAAAATGTAATTAATACAACAATTTTATGAGTTTACTTTTTGAAAGTCAAACAAACTGTAAAAATGAAAACTCAAGCTACTAAATCGAATATGTACGAGTTATAAATTCAACAAGATTACTGAAAAACATGCACAAGTCTCTGATAGTCAACAACTATTGTACTCAGTCACTCTGATATTTCTTAAAAGAAAAAAGAAAGCAAATTGAAGAGGAAATTAAAATCAAAAGTTTTAGAACAGTTTTGAAATTCACCTTTTATGAATCAAAAGTTTTAGAACAGTTTTGAAATTCACCTTTTATGAATCGATTAGAAAAAATACATGTGAACATCAAAGTCTCTTCAAAAGTATCCTTATGAGCTTTCAATGTAGTAAAATCCCGTGTAATCTGTAATCCACTTTCAACTCCCGCGATAGAAACAGACTCAAGTCATTTTACGTACAAAACAACCACAAAAATGCCAAAAATCTGGTCTTTAACTAACCAGCTATTTGGGAATACCATGAAACAAAAATCTATAAATATCGACAATAACAAAAACAAGTCAGTGAACGGCAAGAAATTGTTAAGGAATCTACGAAGCAAACCATGTCACAAGCAGCATCATTTCGTGCTCAATTCAAATGTTGTTCAATCTCATTCAAACAATTTGTATTGTAGTTTTATTACCACAATAAAACGGATTAAGCAGTTCGGCTACAAATCGGATACAATGAACCCTGCCAGCAAAGTGGGCGTGCCAAAGGCGTCGCCCTCGTTCTCGTTCTCGTCCTTGTGTCGTGTATCAAGGATGTAAGGACTCATATGAGTGTGTATGTGTGGAGCGTCTTTTAAATTGACTGAATTTCCGCACGAATTAAATTTTCCTCGGAAGCATGCAGAAGGAAAAAAAATATTTCATGCATCAACTGGCAGACAAAATGCTGGGCGATGGGCGTGTTGGCCATATTATAGAGTCCTTGAGGCCCATGCCGGCATTTTTCACACTTTTCTGTTGTTGTACAATCAACGACACGTGGCAAGTGCCATATAATTTATATCAAGCGACTGAGCAGTAAAAAATCAACGTCTTTCCCCTGGATCCTTTTTTTTATATATTTTGTATACCCTATAGCAAATATTTAATGCCGGTATAGATTGAAATATGAATAGGAAATGATTATATTTTTCAATATTGTTAATAGTTTGTTGGTTCTTAAATTCCAGATAGTAATATGAAAGTAACATTTAGATAAAGTTTAATTATTAACAACAAAAATTAAAGATTAAATAAGATTTACAATTTTATTGGAATTAAAGGGTATGTCTTAGTGGATATCATAGTTTAATATACATTTTTTCTTCTTTCTGAGTGTCAAATTTGATACGCTCAATCTGCCTTTAAACTTTTTTCCTGCATTTTGATGGAAAGAAAAACGTTTTTAAAGCGTAAAGACATTTTGATAGTCTCGAATTCTATCAACTTTGTTGACCACTTGAAGAGTTTTGCTTAGCAATTGACGAGTTCATTTAGCTTAAAAGAATTTTTCTCATTATGAAAAGAAATTAATTTCCCGCTTGAACATAATAATTCTTTTTGAAATATTTTTGCAATTTTTTTCTTTGAATCTTTCTTAAGCAGCTTTACCAAAACATTGACAAAGCTATCTTTTTTCTGTATCAATTTTAAAAGATTTTCCGGTGCGACTGACTCCTTTCACTGTCAAAAGTTTTGCCCGTTTTTTGTGCTTGTGATCCCAATCTAAATCTATTACAATTCATATTCATATGCCACACACAAACCATCCCCTTCTCCCTGGACGCCCAAGATGACATAGTCAAAAAGTGAAATCAAGTGTTAAAGAGTTTTGAAGTCGCAAAGTTGCTTCCCTCCTCAACAATGTATTTTTGTAGCCCTTTTTTACGAGAGTTTCCCGTTTTGCTGCTTAGCCTAATATCGAAATAAACATACTTTATCCGTTATTGCCGTCAAATTTATGGTTTCTTAAATGATGCCCCCCACTTTCAACTGTTTTTGCTCGTGGTGAAATTTGAGACGCACATGCTACGCATTATGCAGGGCAAATTGAAGGGATTTTAAGAAGGGTCACAATGCAATATGTATCTTCTATGTCCAAAACATTCTATTGGCCAAGTTTATTGGAAGAAAGTTGCTATCATTTGATTGATAAATATGCTATTGTTATTGTTATTCTTTTTTCAAGCGCCACGAAAAATATAACAAACTGCATTCACAATCGCAATTAAAACCAAGTTACAAGGTCACAATTTTTGCACAGACAAGGGAAAAATGCTAAAAGTGACGACGACGACGACGACGCCGCTAACAAAATTGCAATTTTGCACATGAGAAACAAATGTACATGGCATATACAATTGTACAAGTATGAGTGTGTGTCGCCTTTCCATGGAATGCAATTGAAATCCGTGACAACATAATGCCAGTAGACGGCTACAGAGAGGGATGAGGTGCGATGGAAAAGGGGCCGGGTAGGAGGAGACCAGCAGACACCACCTACCCCAATGTGGCCAACAGTAAAAAAATATTTCCCAGCATTGCTTTTGCGCAGGTCCGAGACTGGAAAATGAATTACAAATGCTCCGTAGTAGGGGCAACGAGCGACACCAGACGAATCCCAACAACAACTACGAGAATAACAACAACAACAGTGCAAAAAGCAATAATGGCGGCCATGGCTGCTGATGCTGAAGCTGATGCTGTTTAGGTGTGAAGCTAAAGAGACGTACGCATAAAGAGCGTAATAGAATAACCGCAAAGAGGAGCAAGAAATAACAACAACAAGTACTTGTATTAGAGTGGAGTAAGCGCATAATTCATATTTAACAGAAATGTAACGCCCTCTTTGCTTTCTTCTCATTCCTTACGCAGTCTTCTTTGCGAAATGCACATATTCACACATACATAAGTACATGCAGAGAGAATTTTCAGTTTAACTTTATCTGTATGCATGTAGGTGTAAATATGACGGCAATTGCAAATAACATGCATGTGAATCAACTCACGTATGTGTGTTCATGCACAATCTTCCATTACATTATGTTTGCTTGCTGCAAACTATTTGCACCTTCATTTTTAAGTAATTTCGCTGTCTATTGTTTTGCTAGCACTCACCAGTTGGATAAATGGAAAAAATGGCGGCCATCAATTAACGCGCTGCCAACTTATTTTAAACAAAATTGCAAAAGTATATATGTATGTATATCGTTCGCTCTTGCACAATGCGTTAAGTCGACACCTGCTTGTCGTAAAGAAGAAATGTAAGTACATGCGACAAAATAAAGAAATCATTAGAAAATCGTGTAGCACATTAGTCTAACTGTCGGCACCACCCACAATTTGCCATTATGTTGAACACGCAAGTCAATTGATGCAATTTGTTCGACAGCCATGTACAAGCTGGCGGCAATTGGGTCGCTAGCTAGCTGTACACTAGTCTTTAGCTAGTCCTTGCTCTTTGTGGTCCCCAGTGGCAATTTGACATGAGAGTTGAAAATGCCGTAACAGGTTCACGGTCTGTCGACTTTAGGGAGATGGGTGTTGATGGGTGGGAGTTGTATGTGCGGTGGATTCATCAACAGTTTGCAGCTGCTTGGCTGCTGATTTAAGGGTTGCTGCTGCCCTTAAATGAATTGCGGCGATTTATTGCGGTAATACTCATTTAGTCACCCGCAAAACAGTGGGAGCTGTGGCCCATGTTCAAGTCGAGTGCAAACAATGCACACAATAAAAATAAATCTCCAACTGGGAGTGTGATGTGTGTGTGAGGTAGAAGCGTTTCGTTGCTTGTACAAGTTACAAGTGTGTTTAGTTATACCCGTGGGAAGTCCTCTGTGGCGAGCTTTTTTTAATGGCTGTCAATGTCCACCGCGTTGCCAATTACTTCGAACATCGAACTCGATGTCACATCGGTTATTATGAACTGAAGAAGTAACAGTGTATTTGGTATTCATGTCACTTGCAGCAACTACCTATTACAATAATCGCTATAATTGGGCTTTGCTTTGACCAGAAAGAAAAAATACGTGCTGTGCATTATAGTTTGGCAAGATCTACTACTCATACTGTCCTTAACAGAGGCAATTAATAAGCCAATTCCACTGCTCCACATTTATCAGTGGACCACGTAAATCAGCATTATGTTGAAAACGGAAATGAAAATGAGCTCAAAATTCAATTACAACGTCGGGCTGGGGGAGGGAAAGGAAGTTGGGTTGTCTTAAGTCTCCTTGTCTTTCAAGGTACCTGCGATGCTTGCATACATAAATCAAGATGGTTGCCCCAACCTGTCGCCCCTCCCCCACAAAATAAATTTGCCAAGCGAGGCGTGCGTCTTATTATTACATTTTAAGCGGCTTTAGAAGCTACCAACTTCAACTAGAGGTGCTCATAACTCATTTGCCTTGCTTGGCTGCAGCACGACGTTTGTCGCACATTTTAATTTATTTTCTAATTTATGACCAGATTTACGTCCACTTACAGGTGGCATTGCCACCTAATCAGAATAGTGTGCCCCAACGATAATTGCTTGATAATGATTACTTCTTGCTGTTGTTGGCTGGGAACATAATAACATAATTAATCGATATTAAATGAGCAGGTCTCAGAAGAGCTCAAGGAACAATAAACGCCGGAAAAGCCACAAAAGGTTAAATTAAACGAAGTAATTGTTACCGACACAGACAACACCCCCCAGCACCGGACATTTTCATCTTTGCCTGCATCTGCTTGGGAGGGTTGGACGCCGACACAATGCACAACAAACAGTTACCCAAGCACGCACACCAAGCACTGTGGGGGAAGCTCGTTGAAATTTTGATTTTTAAACGAATGGCAAGGGGAAGTAGAGAAACAGCAAGCAAGCAAACCCAATTGTATTTCATGCCATGACATGAGGAGGACAGCGCATCGACTATTGGACATCGTAGCGTAAGTGTCCTATGAAAATGTCACTGTCCTCATATTATATTATTAAATCTGTATTATGTTCAATTAAAAGTATTTTTTAAATTGAAGTAATGAAATAAAGATTTGAAAGTAAAAATTAATTTAATAAAGATAAAATTAAAGTTTTGATATTTACTACTAGTACCTATTTATTAAAAATACAGTAGAGTGTAAAGTTCGTTATCAGCAGATCAATTACGACTGGGCATTGGAAAGGAACAAGGCAAGAAGCGGCGGATTGCCGTCAGTAAAGCGCACAAAGTCACACGGCAGGTGGCGGCAGCATTGCCTTGGACGGTGGGTGGTGGGTTGGGGACCACAAAGTGATTTAAATGCATTCTTAATGGGATGAAATTATGTGCTCGGTCTGATTTGCGGTTTCACGCAGTACACTCCACTCAGCAGTTGCCCTTCAGCTGTATCCCACTCCAATCTTAATCTGAATATGCATAGGCTTGCTTTTTGCGCTTTTGATGTGCAGCAGACAACAGCGTGTTGAAGTGGACTTTGAGGGACTCATCCTTTCGGCAGTTTCTGTCTTGAAGCAAACTTATGATTCTCACTTAAACTACATTTTTCTTTTAATTAAAAGCATTGCTTATCAAATTCTTCTCAAAGTGAAGAAATTTGATGAGCGACGCGCGAAACACACAAATCCGCTTAAAATCATTTCAGGGAATAATTTGTAGCACTCGCCGTTTATGGGTCACATTAAGACTTTCTTATCTATGCTAAGCAGCGGTCGCATTCGCATTGGACGCCAATGACCGACCTCGCTATGAAACTTAACTAATGGATGGACCGAAGTCGAGGGATAAATATAAATAATTCGTACAAAATTGTATTGCCAGCGAAATTTTTAGCAACATTTCAAAAAATTTCACTAAGACATCGAATTAAATATCTAATCATGGTCAATACATTTAATATTTACAATTCTATAAATTAAAAACTATGAAGACTTAATTTAAGCTTCTTCAACCTTTTTAACATTTCATATTATATTGCAACAGACATCTTTAATTAACTTAAAACATTTTACTAAAAAGGAATGCAATAGACCCTATTACAATATGATTAGTATTATAACATATTGTACAATTGAAAACGTTATGCTACTGAGGTATATTAACACTATTCTTGATTTTAAAAATGTTTTTATCTTGGTTTTGAAGCTAATTCTAATGAACACGTGTTGTCTGAAAGTAAGCATTTTAAATATCATGCTTGTGAATTTTACGTCTTAAACGGTCTAACATTTTAATCATCAATAACAATATTTCTTGAGAATACAAATACTAAAAAACTGGTTTTTTTAAATACACTACAGCCGTTTAAAGCTTATGCAACTCGAAAGGAAACTTCTGGGGAGGCAAATGTCCATTTGGGGCTTCGAAATTCAAATACAGTTCTATAGCCGTCTGGTTTTTATACTCATAACGATGTATACGTTTGGAACGGGATCTAAGATCAGAGGCTGTCCCTGGAAAACTAATTACATCACTGACCAAATGCGGCTCAGGCACATAAAACTCGTCACCTGCAAGAAAAGTAATAATATCAGTAATTAATCTTTAAAAGGAGCACATAACTCACCTGGCAGTGCATAAACTAGGCTATCGCTGCAACTATAAACGACGGGTAGAAACAAAGTAGTTCCCAGCTTACTACGCTGAACAGCGAACGCGTGAAGTTTCTTATAATCTTTAATGCCCTGCAGACGCGACAGTTCATAGATTTGTGGTGGCAAAAACCACAACTCTCCAAGGTGATATAGAGTTAACAGTTCCTTGGGTGTGCGCCACTAAATTAAAATTTAAATTTAAACTAAATCGTGCAATGCTGAAAATTAATATTTTTACCAAGCACTCTTTGACTTCAGAGGGTTCCACATGTAGACTAGGTTGCGTATTCACAAAGGCCATAAAGAATGCAGTCTCGTGGCTGCAAAATAGAAAGTTCAAGGCTCACAATAAGAAAACAAAGTTTAAGAAAGATAAGAAAATTAATATGAATAATATTTTAGGCAAAACCAATTTTGTTCTGCCATTAATTTTTTATCACCAAAAATTGTACTGAATTTGTAAATTTAGCATTGTGATAAAACGGTTTAGTTAACAGAAACGTGAAGTGCTGTATGTCAGTGCTTATTAACTTAGCATTGTGGTATAACAACTTGCCCTTTTTTGATAATAGCTGGACTGGCCCAAGCACACCACTCCTGTAGTGCCCACAAATCCGGCACCACTTTTAATTCCCGACACAGATCAAGAAATTCGCTGGGTTTGTTATGAACACGTCGTTGCCACGCGTCCCGATCAAAGTTTTGCTGGAACTGCGCCAACAGATGCTCATCATTAAGATGCGCCAGTTGCTCTCGTGTCCGGCACAAAAGAATTCCAACCTCCTCGAAGCATTCACGCAGTGCAGTTAAACGTAGTATTATCTCTCTAATGCAAGTAGCATAGTGATTAGACGCTATATGTACGATACGTGGTTTGTACCTTGAACTGACCGTGCCCAAATTTTTGTACGTTTAAAGAAACGATCATAGCAACCGTTGCCCTGGGGCGCCAACAATCCAGGTCGATGATCACTGATTAGCACCAGACGACGCAGTGCAACTTCTGGGACACCAAATTCATCGAAGTATTCCAGCCAAGCAACGCTTTCATCGCCAACGTTGTCCAACATGCCGCCAGGGAAGACGCACTGATTTTGTACTATAGCCGTGGCATCGCTACGTTTCAGCATAAGCAGCTGTTGAAGAGATCAAAGATCAGATTTGTTGTCAGTTTCACCTGTTGATTCAACTTACATTATAATCTTTGCCACTTGTTGCCGTTGATGGCGGCGCAACCAAAATGAGACTCGCCGATGTGCGGTATTTTGTAACAGATGTCATATTGTATTTTTAAATATATTTCTTACTTAATCAGCAACAAAACCAGAAAAAAAAACATTTGCCAACTGCAGCAGTTAAACAATTGCGTTGTGTGGGCCATAAAGCAAAATCCGATAGCTTATCGATAACTTTACGATTATTATTCAATCCGATTACGAAATGATAATAGCTAACCAGAGGTGAACTTGACACATTTGCTTACACTTAATAGCAACAACAAATAATTCAAATTGCACATATACTTCCCAAATATATATTTATTTTGTAATCAACACTATGCCATATTCATATACATGTACATGTATTTAAACCTTCGGGCTAACAATAATATTAATCATGCCAGTGGAAAAGAAGTACTCTTTTTATGTATACAATTTTGATTAGGTTTCTTTTTTTTAGTGGTGCACAAATTAGATTTTCATACCAACATTAGTTTTTGGTCTTTAGTACATGTATAAATCTTAGTATAGTTTTCCGTTAAATTGCTAAATGTTTTTACAGGTTGCCTGTTCCATTTCGTGTGTATAATTATGTGTATGGTGAGAAGAGGAAGGCTGTGGTGTGTTATCAGTGTGTGGTGTATTGTTGGAGGATGTGGTGGGGAATGCAACAATGTTGATTGCAAAGCTGTGTTCGATATACCGATTTCAAGTGCTCAATCGCCGGCTTTGTGCCCAGTCATCGTTACAACAGCTATGCTTTCCACCACTCTAATCTTTTTTCTTGTCATCAGCAGCGACGGGCGGCACCTCATCATCATCATCGTTCTCGTTATCATAGTCAGTCGGCTGCTCACCGTTACGCAGCAACTTGCCCACATAATCGTATTTCTCCTTGAACTGCATATCCCAATCACGCACTGAATCCATTTCCATGGCGCCCAGATCACTCAGATCATCGTACTCATCCTTCTCATTGGCCACCACACTGAATGTGGCTAAATTACGCGATGCGTCGCGTCCGGCGAATGTAGCATATGGTCCGCCAGGACCATAGAAACGTTTTCCCTTTGTGACGTCATAGACATTACCATTCACGGCAACCAAGACGCGACCATCCGGTTGATTGCCATCGTAGGGTCGCAGCTCCTTGATCGTAAAGTCACGTCGCAACTTTGGTAATTCTGGTTCCGCCTGTTGCTGAGACAAGTCGCGAGCCCCGGGACCTTCTGTGCGATCACGCACTATTTTGTAGACCAAGAAGACAATGATGGAAAGCAGAGCAAGGTTCATGGGACTGTAGAAGATTTCGCGAAATGCGGCTGCCAGAAATGATGAAGATTCCTCGACTGTTGCATCAGTCTCAATTGTGTTTTGCGTGTCCATATTTGTAGATTACTTTCTTTTACTGCTTCCCACACTGTTGATTAACGGACTTTGAACACGTTTCGCTGGAGTTTCGTTTCGTTTTGTGCGTTCTGCGTATTTATAAGATGTAAATTAAGTCTCTTTAAATGTCGTCACTTGAAAATTCACGCACATATAAGTCTTGCATTTATTTATGCACAATATGTGTTCTTTCTAGAACAATAGTTTTCCACCCTGTGTACCTGTGACTGCCTTAAACAGCTGAATGGTTGATTACAGCTGACAGCAAAAAAATAAAAACAAATAATCGGCTATCGGTACACACTTTATCGGTACTTGTTGTTCCTAAGCTGAACACATGCGTTTATCAACACTACCGCCGTTTCAAAGTCGTGCACAACGGCAAATGGCAAAAGCAGCGAATACTATGATAAAAACAAAAACACAAAAACAACCAAATTAATAACGCGGCTTTGAGCAACATAAACAAAAAGAATGGTTTTAGCAGATAGGTTGAGAAGCGTACAACCACGTGCCAAAGAAGCGACCGGAACAGTACGATGCAAGTATTTAAAGGGGCAGTAAATGCCAATTGACATCACTTCAACTTACATCTTCCAAAGCAACAATAGTAACATGAAACTATTTGTAACAATCACCTGGTTGGCATGCATTTTCTGTGCCGGCAGCACTGGTGCAAGCGACGTGCATCAAATTGAGGAGCTGCTAACGGAGAATAACAAGCATTTGGCCGACACTCAGGTGCTAATGAGCCACGTCGATGCCACAAATAAACGTATTAAAGAGGACATTGAAAAACAACAAGTCTGGATAGTTGCCATAAAAAATGTGGACGTTCTCTTGGCCAAGCTTAACGAGTTTCTGGATGTACAATCTGTTGTAGTGTTGGAGGCCTTGCACAATATAACACACAAGGCAGAAGGCTATACCGAACGTTTGTCCAAGGATCTCTTTGGACTAGCGCAATTGCAATTGTCGACTAAGCAACAAATCGTCAATTTGGAGCAGAAGATGGAAGCCTACCAAAAGCACGTGCTGCTCAATGCTCGCAGCATTGACAACAACATCTTGGAGCTGACGAAACTGATTACACGCGCTGTGCTGCCGCAGCTAAATGGACTGCAATGCTCCTTCGATAGTCTGGAAACGTCGCAGATCAACGTTGAGGTAGAACTGAAGGGTCTAGAACGCATAAAGGACATCAGCGACGATACGAACAGCAAGCTCAACACTCTGGGCGAGCAACTGCGCAGCCTGAATCGCACCCAGCACACAGGACTCACTGCACTGTCCTCGGCTGTGAAGCAATTGAAGCCACTCAGCTCGTGGCACATTGAGAGCGCTTTGCGTGAACTGATTATATCCCAGAAACGCATTGAATTGGACTTGGAAGCATGCCAAAAGCACTCGCCACCACCCTTCAGCATTCCCGATATCCCCGTTCCTTATGATGAGTCCTATGAGCCGCAGACAACCAAGGTGCATGCTAGAAACCAAGCTGGCAAGCAGGTGGATCTAGTGCAGGCCTGGAGCATAAAGGAGCCTAGTCAGCAAAGTACGTTCTGAAAACTTACATTTATTTAACACAACTAAGCGTTCTATTCTGTTATCAGGTTCCAGCTCCTTTTATGCGAGTGCTTATGCAAATGCTCCTCAGTCGAAACCAAAACCTGCCAATAGAAATTATGGAGCCAGTCCCGCTAAGCCCGAACCTGGTCATGCAGTGTCCTGGCAACAACCTCTGCCCTGGGAAAGCTACGGCGCAGCCCCAGCACCATCTCCCAAGCCTAAACCATCTGGAGCAGGACGTAATCGACCAGCACCCAACTCCAAACCTTGTGCTCAGCAACAGTCACCCAATCCAAGTCACTATGCGCCAGCAGCTAGCTATGAAGCACCATCACCACAATCCCATTCCCGCCAAGAGTATCAGCAAAAGGGCTCCAAGCCCGGCCAAGCCATATCCTGGTACAGCATTGACGCCCAAGCAGACAGCTATTAAATATCCTTCACTTCAGGGCAAATGAAGTCAATTTGAATTCTCTTCTAAAACTAATTTATATTTCCCTTTTTAGCCAAATTTTCCATCATTAAATAAATATTTAACAAAGTATAAAATATCTAGAAACAAACTTGTATCAATGGAAATGATCTGGCTAAGTAATTCACATCTCTATTTCATCAAATAGAGTCAAAAAAGTCAAATATTTACAAATCCTTCACTTCAATTTACGGAATTTGTCAACAATTAAGACTATGGTCAAAATTGCTAACATACATATGATATATGAAATATGAAATGATGGCAAATTGTAAAGAGCTTTGTAAATTACAAATAAAACTCAAGGAACGCAATTGCAATGGTGGAAAAAACAATCTGTTCTAAACGTTTTATTTTATTGTAATATTAAAGCAATAAAGTCTTAAGTAATTGCTTTGAGCAATAAACAAAATAAAAATAAATAGCAATATTATATTTGTAGGAAAAAACGTATTTATTATGTGTAATCTTTTTAATAAAAGGTCTCGGTAAGCACTTTACACTACGGTTCAAAACCTTTACGAATTTACAATCATTGGATCAAAAATGGAAATTGTTTAATAAACACAATATTTTATATTTTTAAAATGAATATACAAATAAGTACAACTTATGTACATTTTTCTACAATGTAAGCAGGAAGTATAGTATGTCAGTATTACAGAGTAACCACATGACTGTATAACTATGCTGATTTCATGGAATCTCATTATAATTTTGTTGGATTCATACGTGTTTTTAAACCTTCTTATAACAGCGACCCATAGGGTATTATAACTTTGTGCCGGCAGGAAATGTATGTAACAAATGTATGTATATGTACATATTCTTGATCAGCGTCAACAGCCGAGACGATCTAGCCATATCCGACTGTTTGCCTGTCTGTCCGTATGAACACAAATATCTCAGAGACTATAAGAAATAGAGCTATACATTGTTTTTCGACATCACTTCTTATGTTTGCAGGCAGATCAAGTTTGTTTCAAATTTTTGTCGACTCGAATAACAAGCGTACTTTGAAAGCTAGAGGATATATGTTACAATAATGATTCCTGAAATTTTGGTTGCGATTAGATAAAAGTTATTAAAGAAATATTTGTATATGTAAATGCAATATCCTCGGCTCATGTCACGAACTTCGTGTATATTTGTATCGTCATAGTAATATAAATTATATAAATTATTGAATTTAAAAGTCAAAATAACAAGTTTATAACTTATTAATTTAAAAATTTTCCAATATTTGAGTCTTTCCAATAAAGTTTTTAGTAACTCTAAACAAATATATAAAAACAAAATTTTTTGAATGAACAATTCGATGGCCTTAGTTATTATATTATTATTTTTAGTTATTATATTATTTTGTATAATAATTAACATGTAAATAAATAAATGAATAAATGAATGAACAATTCTATTGAAGTCGGAAACCAACAACTAACAACGCTGACGTAGTTGACTTGAGTCAGTCAGAAATTCCGAAATTTTCATTATTTGGCACGATTGCTTTGACCAAAAAGAGGCGCTACGAAACTACGAAAACTATTTATAGCTTTATCATCTAAGAATGTTCAGACGTGACTCAACAAATATTTGCACGTTTCAAGCTCAGTTCAAAATGTCGTTGAACCACTTTAAAAGGTCAATTTGAGATTGGGTCTTAAATGATGATACAACATCATCAACCACAAGATTTGATAGCTTGGCGCACATGTGATAATGACGAATTAAACTGGGTCAGAAACCGTTTTTCTAACTATCATCAAATGGAGTATAAAGAATATTTATAGACCACTTGGCCACAAGCCATTTGCGTACACTGATTAGCCTAAAGTCGACCTGACACGTGCCATGCGACGATCGTTTTGACTATTTAAACTGTAACCCATGACACCAAAAGACAGTTCTGGAATCACAGTCACAGTCCAACCATGAAAAGCCAACTATTCGTACTCATCATCTGCCTTAGCGCTGGTGCAGTCTTTGCTCAGGAGGAGGAGCTCATTGAGGTTCAGCTCATTAAATCCTGGATAATAACATGTTAATAAATTGAATATTCAATCTCCCCCAGATCCTACCGCCAAGGACAACAAAGGCTCCTGAAAAGGGTGTCAGCGATCCCAAAATCATTCGCATTTTGGAAGACAACAGCAAGAAACTCGACATCTTGGACAGGAACACGCACACCATTAGCAACACCCAAAAGGGCATTGAAAACAAGTTGAAGGCCATTGCCAGAGATCTGTCCGAAATTGAGCACATCGAGGATGACCTGAAGAAGCTGGAGAAGCTTACCGCAGACAATTTCAAGTCGACGGCACAGGGCGTCAAAAATTTGACGAACAACATTAAATCCGCTGAGGATCGCACAGATCGCGCCATCCTTGGACTCAGTAAGACTCAACAGGAGATCAAACAGGTGTTGATCCAGGTGGATGCCAATCAAAACAAATACGAAGCGGATCTGAACAATGTGGCCAAGTCTGTGCATGATCATCTTGATGGACTGGATAGTGTACTTAAGCAGTCGGTGCTCAAGGAGTTGGTGAACTTGAACCAAGCAGCCAAGAAATTGGAGAATTCACAGAAGCACATTGAGAATAAGATTGGATACTTGGATGAGCTTGCCGCTTTGACTGGCATTACAGCAAATAAGGTTCAGCTCCTTGAGCAGGGAGTGCGTTCGTTGAATGTCTCGCAGCAGCTGCAATTGTCCGCCATTAGTGAAACAGTGCATCAGGTTGGCTCCACCACCTGGCAGATTGACAATAAACTGGGCGTGCTGCTAAGCACTCAGAAGAACATCGAACGTGGCCTGGAGGAATGCAAGAAGTGTCAGCGTCATCCAGCCCCGGAGCCCTACCATGAGCCCAAGCAACACGAAGACTCCTATGCTGAGCCCAAGCACCACGAGGACTCCTATGCTGAACCCAAGCAACACGAAGACTCCTATGCTGAGCCCAGATACGCTCCCGAGTATGGGTATGTTTCAAATTTCTCTTCCACATTGCAGTATTTTTAGTATTCCTATTTTTGTGCTTATAGCCACAAGGAACCATCCAAGTCATCTTCATCTTCATCATCGAACTCCGAATATGGCAGCGATTATTCCAACTCTAATGCTGAGGAAGCTTCCTATCTCTACCAGCTGTGGTACGGCAAGGATCAGAAGTAGTCGCCTCTATTTCATCTACAACAAAATTTCATTTATTTAATCTAACAACAATTACGTTTTGATTTTTAAACTAATAAATGCACTTTCATGTTGAGCCTCACAATAATTTATCGTGTAAAGTCTGTTTTTACATATTAATAAAAATGGTTGTTTCGAACATTCGAGTCATTCAATATCACATTTATAGCGTACGAGGATCTATGGGATTAACCTGTCCATCTGATGGATCAAAGTTTATCAACAGTTGCGACTCGTGTTGATTTTTATGCTCTGAGCGATGTAGATTTTTGGCTAGCGCTCGAAAAGCTGCAGTAGACAGTGCGGTTTCGATCTTATCCGAGGTGGCATCAGGATTCTCGGGATACTTATCGTCACCAGGCAGCAAATGCACCATACCATCGGTGCACTTGTACATCACAGGATGTATGAGCACACATCCTTTCACTTCGCGCTTCTGGGCAAACTGACGAAGCTGTTCCAGCGATTTAAAGTTAAGGAATCGCGATAGCTCATAGAATTGTGGAGGTGGCAGCCAAATCTCCTTTCTTAATGCGCTCTGCAGATAGTCCAAGGGCGAATGCCACTACAACAAAAGCAAATAAAATTAATAATAGTGGCTTAGTACAGGAAAAAGTCGATAATTTTCACCAACATTAAAATGCAATTTCATAATTTCTATGAATTTCCTTTATATCATTGTATATTTCTGAATGGTGCTTATACATAAAATAATATTTTTTATATGCATATCTTATGAACTTAACATACAATTATTATAAGATCAAAAATAAAAGTTTAGGCTAAACGCACACCAGCTGTTCAGTTTCAACCATTTATCAGCTCAGCAAAAAAATTGTACGATTGTTGTTCGTAAAAAAAGTAAATCCAAAAATATTTTAATTGCGCATTGCAGCGCATGTGTAGAAGAAGTATGCAATTATCAACATTAATTAGGTCATTTTGAAAATTTTGTCCAATTTTCAATATTTATACTTACATAATAGTCTTTAACTTCATTGACCTCACTCAATACATTTGGCTGCTCTTTGAGCGCAGTCAGATAGAAGGCGGTTTGGAAGCGCGCCTTGAATGTCGATGGTGTGCGCCAAGCACACCATTCATGCAGTGACCATACATCGGGTAATACGTCAAGCTCTTCGCAAAGCGTTAGAAACTTGCTGGCATCATTATGCACCTCATGTTGCCAATGCTTACGATCAAACTGCTCATTGAAGCTCGCATATCCGTCTGTATTGGTCCAAGTTTTGCTATCTCGACACAATAAGATGCCCATTTCCTCAAAGGTCTCTCGCAAAGCAGTTAAGCGCAGCGACAGGACTCTGGAAAGAAAAAACTATTTATTCAGTGCACCTAAAACTGTACTGTAAACCTGATGAGACTGTTAAGTAAACTGAGTGTCAAATGCTAAATAACGGACCTGTTAAATTATAAAACCATAATTACTTTTTCTAGTGACATTCATTTTCTTTTCTTACAAAGTTAACATACAATATTCTTCTGATTCCCTTTAAAAAGCGGGTATTGCCAATCATTTAAATGAGTACTAATCAACTTACGTATTTAGTGTCTGATCATTCGGGTTCAAGGCCTCAATTTGTGTCGTCTGACAGAACTCTTTCAATTTAGCAGCGCCAACATCATGGCGCTCAAAATGTTTTAACCAAGCTGGTGAAGCATCGGTTGCTTCACAAACGCCACCAGGAAAAACAGATGAATCCGGCATGAAACTGGACTTTGATTGCCTCTTGAGCAGCAGCGCCTGCAATGGAGACAAATGTTTATCCAACATCTTACACATTTAATCAATATACACAAACATTGTAGTCGTAAGTGGGAGTAGACGGAACAGCGTTTTTGTCCTTTGCCAGGAGTATCAAACTTGCGGATTGACGTAATTTGGTTGTGACTTGTTTTGCCATCGTTTCTTTAGATAACAAAAACAGCAACTAACATCGATAGGTCACACGCGCCTATCGATCACGCTGACAAAAGCTATCGATTGCAAAGCCAAATGTTATCAGCTCAAATTGAGCAGCTGTTTTGAACTCACGATATTTTGCGGGTGCAAAGGTGAGAAAAAATGTTGTTTGAAATGGATTCAAAGACCAGATGAGACAAGTTTAGTTGACAATATGACAAGCATCAAGGATTATAGACCATCGGCTAGTTTAATCCTAGCTGGCAAACAGACATTTCCAGACAGCGAACAATATGATTATAGCGTAAGAAATAAAACTACAACAAAAACAAAACAAAATTACAAATCTGATTTATACTCAACAGGTTTTGTTAATAAAGCGCACGGAACGCACATCTTTTGCCCTCAATCACTGCGTCTTTCCTGGCGGCGTCTTTGACCTCGAGGCGGATGAATCCAACGATTGGTTGGATTATCTACACAGCTCTGGCGTCCAAGACTTCCAACTGGAGTTGCTACATAGTCCCCAAACCTCTGAGAGACCAGAGCTCATGACTCAAGGTCGAAATTTTACGCGCGACATCTCTTTGCGTCTCACTGCCCTGCGTGAAGCTTTCGAGGAAGTTGGTATTCTTCTCTGCCAGCCACGATGTTCTGTAAAGAATTTGACGAACACTACTCATGCAGCTCATGTTCTACTACAGCCATTTGACCGCGAGCTGTGGCAACACCGCGTTCATCAAGATGCAAAACAGTTTTTGCAATTGTGCCGTTACTTAGACGTCATACCTGATCTCTGGGCCTTGAGCGAATGGTCTGTTTGGCGTACTCCCGCCTCGGCAACGAGGAAATACGATTTGGTCTATTATTTTGCCGCCTTGGAGTCAAGCAATGTGCCACTGCTACCCGAACCCACTGAAGTGGCATCGGTTCATTGGCTGCATCCAGGCGACTGCTGGCGACAGTCACAAGAATCCATCATTTGGCTGCCATTTATGCTGCTCTATGAGACAGCAAGACTCATGAACATGCAGAATTGGAAGCAGCTGCTACAATTTGCTAGTCAACGGAGCAGTCGTGGTTCAACGCTGTTTCAACCAATTTATTATCGCTGTGATGGATGTTTGCTTGGCGTTTTGCCCGGCGATGAGCTTTACCTGGACCAGCCGCAAAACTATACGGAGTCAATCATATTGCCGGATTCCATTGAAGAAGTTAATCGACGTGCAAAGCACTATCATCGTTATATCATTTACGATTTTCATCGAGTCGATTTGGCATGCAATATACAGCCACTTGATGAGCATTTGCCACTTCAAGCTCTGGTCAACACTCAGCTAGCTAAATTGTAAAACCTTTTACACTCTTCACCAATTTTACCTCCAACTATTTAAGATGCATTTTACAGTTCAGTCATTAAGGCAGTAATTCAGAAAAGTTTGTATGTAAATATTCAGCGTAACGGGGCAGTAAACATTTAGGTAGTTGTCCTAAAATTACTATTAACTTAACTAAATAATATTATATTCCGTTATGCATAATACTGTGCTTAAATTGCTGATGTTTTTCTTTTTGTGTACATACACTATATACATACTTACATACGTAGATCAAGAAAAAGACGTATACTTGAAGAAAACATCATATTATAAAAGCAGTGCTGGGTAGAAAATAATTTCTAAATTTCTAATTTATAAAGGCTTCTAGCTTTGAGCATTCACGCTGTGCACTAATATTTCAACCCTTAAGTCAATAAAGAAATAAATTAAAACCTAATTTTTTGATAACAAACTTTAAATAGTTATGCTAATACAATAAATATAAAAAAATTGCATTGCATTTTTTTAGACAATAAATTCTGGATACTAATATAATTGAACTGTTCAAATTTCACAAAAACATAATTTTTTATGATTTTCAAATTTAGTTATCAAATTTGTTTTTTTTTTAATGTGGTTCTTCACTGTCGTGATTTTTCTAAATCGGGTTCTAGCATTAAAAAACAATAAAAGATTTCATGTTAACCGAAGGATAAGCTTACATAGACTGTTTGCGATATAAATTACATCTATATATATATATAGTCTATAATATACATATGTACATAGATTTGTCAAAACAAAGTCAGTAAACTATCACTATTTAGCTCTGATTTTATATTGCGACAAGCGTGGCACAATTCGTCGCTTGATTTCAAGCGCATTGCGGCACTCTGCTCCAATTCCGCTACATTATTCTTAAGCTGCAGTGCCGCGCTCATCTCGGAAACAGCCCGTGAGTATTCAATAGCCAGCAACGTGTCCGAAAGTCCCGAATCTAGAACGGATTTGCATAGTTTGCATGTGGAGAGGGTTTCATCTTTCGTCTGTTGGTTGATCGCCATTTTATCACCAGTGCGAAACACGGTGGATACTGTAGATGCATAGTTCTGCTGCAGATTGTCTACAAATGCTCTAGTTAGATTCTGCAGACTGGCATGTGATGATGACTCTTGATTGCCGCTTCCGAAAGGTTCCAAAAGCTTGGCATGCACATAGAATTGCACTTCCTGTTCGTTGAGATCCTTGAGAGGTCGTAGTAGCTTGACTCCATCTGGCAGACGGTCGTCCAGCAGCGCAACATCCAAAGCCACACTGCCGCCGCGACCCAGAGCCACTGAAGTCAACAGTTGAGCGGCAAGCGTTGTGCTTATACTTGGCTCAAATATATGTGAGCATTGCAATTGAGCGGCCACAGCGCCAATGAGTGCTTTGCGCTGCTGCTGCTCATAATCCTGATGAGCAGTCAAACTGCGCAGTTGCTTGGAGCCAGCAATTTCCGAGGTTACAATGTAATCATGAAGCAGCCGCACGTTACTTGGGTCAGCTCCAAGTTGTACAATATAAAATTGAAAAGGTGCATAGCGTATCTGAAGAGCGAGTAGCGATGGCAGCGGGTCGCACGCTGGATCGTTGATGTCCACATAGATCACTTGGGCATTGCAATGCAGCCGCTTAAACGTGTTTTGAGTCTGAGCAAAGTGCAGCATATCTAGCAACACCAAAGACTCAGCGCTGCCATCGATATGAAGCAACACTTCGGCATTACGCGGTAGCAACTTAGCAGCGCCCAAAGCAGCACGGAACTTGTGCCTGGCATAATTCAGGAAACAATCCTGACATTCGGCAGCACGAAAGTTTAATTTGTAGAGTTCATTGGAATTAACGCCACACTTGTTGCAAATACCAGTGCCGAGGACAGTGCCCGTTGCTGTTGAACCAGTTGGCATTGCATGCGTGGCACCCTCGTCACCAAAGTCATCTTCGCCAATACTACACATTATCCAAAGTATTTCAAGAGCAAACGAAATTAAACAAAAACTCAATCTAAGCACGACAACTGGGCGCGTGTTTATATTAGAGGTGGCACACTACTTTTGTCGTGTAATCAGCGTCGCTAACGATATCGATAATTGTGTGCTATCAAGACAGTGTATGTGTGCGATATGCAGCCAACTCGTCTAGCAAGCAACCTTGCGCGCAGCATATAGTGCAGTGAAAAATACAAAAATAACTATATTAAACTGTAATTTATTGTAAAAGACTATTGCATAAGTTAAATTTAGTGCATAAGGTATGTGAAAAATGTATTAACAACCAAAACAAACTACGATAAGTAGGCGAAATTTGAGCGCAAAATTTTGGGTGTACGCTTTGCATGTGTGCGTTTCTGTGTATGAGAGTATGAGTGCATGTGCGTGTGTGTGTTGTGTAGCCATTCGTACGCAAGCAAAAGTATCGGGTAGCAAAATCGAGAAACTTTCTTATTGGAATAATATACAAAAGCGAGGGCTGTCACGCTAACGAAGTACGTTTGTGTGTGTATGTTTGTTTAAGCCAGCTGCTGTCAAATTGCTAAAATTACATCAATATTTTGCAGATATCAGACCGAATTGAGTAATACATAAATTGTAAGCAATTTGATAGAAAATATTTACAGCAGTTGTGCCCTTCGTTTAATAAAGTGCGTATGATAAGGGAGTTGTAAAATAAGAAGAAACAGTACCTTCATGGCCCAAAAAATCCCAGTGCTAATAAATTTATTGTGTTGTTCTTGTGTTTATTTGCAGGCATTCTAGCTAATATTGTACATATATCATAAAAGCAGTAAACTCGAAACAAACCCCCCGCCCAGTGGTGGTTAGACAGAGACGGCGCAAGCAGCAGCGGAGGTCATATTAAAAATAAGTATATTTTTGGCCCCTACACATAACAACAACAGCAGCAGCGACAGCTCTGAGAAAAGGAAGAACGCAGATCAACGCAAAGGCAGATCAGCAACAACATTTGCGGCTATTCAATAAAATGATATTAGAGAACTCGGATAAGCTCAAGGATTGGCTGAGCGTTGTGCTCGAGCCGCTGTAAGTATTAATCGAGATTATCGATAACTAGAGTTGCGATACAAACGCAAGTTACGAAATGGGGCTATCGATTGCAGTATTTGATATTTGAATTCGACTTTAAATTAAATTAAATTTAATTTTCTTCTATTTATTTAATCTAGCTGCGATGCTGACTCCTCGGCTTTGGCGCGTTACGTGATTGCGTTGCTGAAAAAAGATAAATCGGATAAAGATCTCAAACGCATCATGATCGAACAATTGGATGTGTTTCTCTCTGAGGAAACGACACGTTTCGTTGATCGTCTGTTTGATGCCATTGCTAGCGAGGAGTATCTAACGAATCCCGCACCAATGCCAGCATCCATGGCAGCGACGTCTTCTAGTGTTGCCGAACTGGAATTGGAGCATGACCTGGATGGTATTGCTGATCTTGAGGCTGTATTGGCTGCAGCTTCATCACCGCCCCCACCCCCGCCAAAAGATAATGTGATAAAGCCCGATGGCAATCAGCAGCAACAGAATAACGAAAGCAGTAGAGAGCCCGCGTCCGAATCACAGTCTTCGATGCCAGGTAACAGTGTCTCAGCGACTGCCACAGATGCACCACAAAGCACAACAGGGACACACAGCACCAAACCAGCCTTCGATGTAAGTCTTCCTTATATCTCTTTCTCAGACAATTATAATAATAATCTTAACTTTGCTTGGCAGCACAAAACCAAAGACTCTTACAGCAGCCATCAACAACAGCAGATCACGCATCATCATCACCACAGCGGCAGCAGCAGCAGCGGTGCGGTAGCTGGCGGCTTTGTGCGCAGCGCTAGCCCGCCTATGCGTAGTTCCGGTGGCAGCAATCCTGCTGGTGGTGCCTATGCCGCAGACAAGGAGAATCAGCCGCGTGATAGTCGCCGCCGTCGCGCTTCCTTGCGGTCCCGTTCACGTTCCCGCTCTCGATCCAATGATCGCTCGTTTAGGCGCTCGCGTTCACGGGATCGTCGTGTTAATGAGCGCGAAAAGAGTCAGCGACAGTTTCGCAACAAATCTCCACCAGGTGGTGCTAGTGATCAGCGACATAGGCGCAACAACAACAATAACAACAACAATAGCAACAACAGCAGCTTTGACAGACGTCGCATTGGCAACAGTAACAACAGCAATAGCAACATGGATGAACGCGGTCAACGCTTTGGAGGCAACAAGGGACGACACTCGCCGCGCAGTCGCTCCAATTCCCCGGAGACACGCAACACGCGCCGTGGCAACAATGTGGAACCCATTGCCGGTTCCTCAGCGTCTGCAGCGGGCGCTGCAGTTCCAGTGCCGCCGCCTGTGGTGCATTCGGTGGCGCCAGTGCGTCAACGTTGTCGTGACTTCGACGAGAAGGGCTATTGTGTGCGAGGCGAGACTTGTCCTTGGGACCATGGCATAAACCCTGTTGTCTTTGAAGGTATTAACAATTCGGCACTGATGATGTCAATGCGCGAGTACAATCCCGATGCCCCAGAGATTTGGGCACGTGGCGGTCCGGCTGGCGTGCCGGGCGTAGCAGGCGCCGGAGCTGGCAGCCAACCACCTTTGCCTGGACCACCTCAACCGGGTCAGAGCAGCATCAATCCGTTCAGTGGCAATGTGCGCGCCTGTGCACCGCTGGGTGTGCCTAATCCAGCGGATTATTCACGCCAACCAGGTCAGGTTCCGCCGGTGCCCGCACCGCCGCCAATGATGCCATTTCCCTTCAATCCTACAGCGGTCACAACACCTCTGCAACGTCAACTCATTCCCATTCCGGTGATGGATGGTGGTGCCGGCGGCATTGCTGGCGGCATTCCTGCCGAGATGGGCAAACGCCGCTTCGAGCTGGAGGACAGCGTGGCCATTGCCGATGTGCCCAGTAAAATGCGCAAAGTGCCCATCAACAGTCGTCTAGGACCCCGCGTCAATCCTAATATGCAGCAACACAACAGCTCGCTAGAACTCCGCAAGGTGCCGCGTGGCCTGAATACTATTGCCCATCTGAACAACCATTTCGCCAAGTTTGGCAAAATCGTTAACATACAAGTGTCATATGAGGGAGATCCCGAGGCGGCTATTGTGACCTTCTCTACGCATGCGGAAGCGAATGTTGCCTATCGCAGCACCGAGGCGGTGCTCAACAATCGTTTCATCAAGGTCTTCTGGCACAACGACAACAACAGCAGCGGTGGAGGTGGCGGCGTTGGCAACAGCAACGCCAACAACAACGAATCGGGCAATTTAAATGTGAATCGCAAGAGTCAATATCATTTGCATAATGTGCCCGCAGTGCCAACGCCGAATGCAGATAGCGCCAAGATCAGTAATAATGGAAATCTGACCACGCCTCTTGGCGAGGCAGGCAGCACGAACAACAACGCAGCAGGCATTACGCCCACATCCTCCGATCAAGCTTTGGCCAGCACAGCAGCGCCAGCTTCGATGCGGTTAAAGCTCAACACGAGCGCAGCGGCAGCGGGCAACACGGCAGCGAATGGTGCTGCTGCACGTGGACTGACACCTGCAGCAAATGCAGCGAGTATACGAAAGAAACAGGAGGAGCAGCAGAAGGCGATGCATCAGCTAGCCAATGGACTGCGTAAGCGGAAGCAGGAGTTGCTACAGAGCTATGTGAAACAAATGAAAACAGCACTGGAACTAGTCGAACGCATGGATCTGCAGGATGTGCAACGTGCACCGACGCTAGAGACGATCAAAGTGCTACAGGCGACTATTGACAAGTTGCGCAAGGATGTGCATGCCGATCAGGATCAGTTGCAGGCGCAAATTCAACAGCAACAACAACAGCAGCAGCAACAACTGCAACCGCAGGCCGTTAAGAAAACCAAAGAGCAACAGAAGAAGGAGCTGCTCGACATGGAATTGGAGCTGATTGCTCAGCAGCAGGAGGGTAATGATACAACTGCCATACAGAAGCGCCTTGAGGAGCTGCAGCGCACGCTCTCCGGCACAGGAGGCGGACCTCTTGGTACAGCCGGCGGCGGTGGCACAAAACCAGCCGGAGGTGGTGCACGAAAGCGTGCCACATTCCCCGAAGGCTCCACCCGCGTAGATCGACGACCTAAAGCAATTGTCGTTACCGGTTTTGCCGCTGAAGAGGCCGATTTTGTGCTGGGTCACTTTAAGGTAAATATGCAATACACAACATACAAGTGTTGCGAAAATAACAAAATTAATACAAAACTCTAAGAATAAACACATGTTTGCAATATCATTCAACTATAAATAACTAACTAAGTATATACAACTTATAATTAAATAATCATATAAAATGATTGCAGCATTTCGGCGAGATATCTAAGCACGATGTTGACCGTGAAATTCCACAATTGATACTCTCATATGCCACACGCATCAATGCGGAACAAGCTGTGCTCCGTGGCAAAATCTATAAGGACAAGCGTCTGCAGGTAAGTAAAAGGCTCGTGAGATCAGTTCGAATTACTAATAACACTTTGATGACTGTATATAGATATCCTGGGCACCTGTAGTGACGAAGCCAGCAGCTGTACCAATGGGCGCACCGGCGGATAAGTTGGCCAGCTCTATTATTTCACCTCTTTCGAATGCGGCTGGTGATAAACTGGACAATCCGAAGCAATTGATGCAGTCGGTAAGCGAAAGTGAGTCGCTGTTGGGAAGCGATACACTGCCAGAGCTACGTCTGGAGGATGAAGAGGAGGACGAGGAGTCTGAAGATCGTTCCTGGCGCCGTTGATGCAACGCCCCGCCGCGCTCCTCCTAGTGCGGGGTGGCAAGCTCGATGTGGCTCATAATCGTTAGGCAAAGGCAAAGCATTATTGTATTTCTATTTGTTGTTATTCTATATCTAAAACTGCGCGTATGCAAAACAAAAGCAACATTGTTAATTGTATACAACGCATCCACAAAACAAAAAAACACACAAAAAACAAGCGCTAACATTGTAAACAAAAAGGCAAAAAACAGCATGCCCCTCAAAAAAAAGAATGGAGATTTGCAAATGTTTGTGTGCAGGTCTACTGCTAATCCTAAAGGAAATTCAACCGTAATGGTCTTAAATTAAACGCTCTTACTATTACTAATATTTACCGAATATAAGTTATATATTTGTATGTATTGTATATGCTTATACAATTGTACATCGCATTCGATAAACGAATGGATTTAGGGTTTAGACTAAGCGCCCATTTATAGTCCATAAATAATAACAGGAGCAACAATAAGCAACACCAACAGAAGAGAACATGGAGAGGAATCTGGATCAAAATCAACACCAACAACAGCTACACAATTATGCGTGTGTTAAAAATGCAGCTAATGCATTGATTAAGCATCTTATATTAGGTACTTCTTTGTATTTACAATTTTTTCCCCTGCTATCCTTTATGTTCAGTTAAACAAACAAACAAAACAAAAAGAAAACAAAAAACGAAAAACAAACAAAAAATTACTAAACAAAAAAATGGTAAAACAAAACAAATCAAAGTAAAAACAAACAAAAAACATAGCAACGTGAATACAAGAGCAAGTTATATAGAGAGTATAAAAAATAAAGTAAATAGTTTCGTATTTGCTTTTAATTTCACATAAAATACAAAATTGTTTTATTTGCAATGTGGAAAGTGAAAACAAGTCTAGTGGCACATTGCCGCATTTCTTGCGATAAGATTGATGTGATAACAATTACGTTATCAGAACTTGATCCCCCATGGTCCGGTTGTTAAATTAATATTATATTATGTGGTAAGCAAAGTACATAATACTAAAACCTTCCTTCTGCTTACTCTTTCAAGAGTCATACATACATATATGTATATACTTTTAGATGCAGATATAAATATGGTAAGATAACACTACTATTATATCATATCTAAGTGAAACAGGTTTCAAACTCGAATAAACTAAAATTCGAGTTGAGTTTTCGGAACTCGTTCCCTCGCTTCATTATTATTTCGGTAATATACAAAAACAAAAATTTTAAATTTTTTAAAATTATATTGAACACAAAAATTTGACAGTGTTATATTGCATCGACATAATATTACTTATACTTCCAAGCGAATCCTTTTTAAAGCACGTATTAATGTCAAATCGTTTAAATTGACATTAATATATTCAACTCTAGGTGCGAGAAGATGACAAGCTATAGTATTTATAACATATTATAATGTTAACATTTAGGCAGCCATTCGCAGGTTGAGTTGCAGTTTATAGCTTGGACTGAGCAGTCACCTTGGATTTCCTTTGAAGGAATGCATAAGCTTTATCATGATAAGGCTGGGAAGCGTCACGTACACGATCCAACCATTTTGCCACTTTGGGAAACTTCTGCTCATCCACCGTGTACTGGCAAAGCTTGAGTTGCTCAATATCAGAGGAGCTGAACAAATCCGCCACCGTCAGATGCGAGCCAGTCAAGAAGTTTTGGTTCAACCAAAAACGTTCAAGTAATTCCAAACTATTGTCAACATTATTGATATAGTTCTCAAGCTCTTCTGGCTTTGGCTTTGGTGTAATGCCATTGATGGGGAATAACCATCCATCTCGAAAATACAGATTGCAAGGTAATTTCAAGTTAAAGTGTTGCCATTCCAGATACTCATCTATGCGGGCTCGATCTTGAATGGACTTTGGATACAGTTGTTCCGTGAGTTGCTTCGTATCGGCCAAATAGCGAACCATAGCAAGACTTTCGGACAAATGGAAGCTCCCGTCGACCAATGCAGGCACTTTTTGGAAGCGATTGATGCTCTTGTACTCATCGGATAGCTGTTCCTTTTTGCGCAATGCCACGGGGCATTCTTCGAATGGGGTTTTGGCCAATTTTAGTGCAATCCAAAGTGCACGCGCAGGCGGAGACAGTAGATCGTAATAATACTTCATTGCTGAGGCCATGTTGATAAAGTAAATTCAGCAATTTCGATCGAGCTTTGAAGAAATCAATTAAGGTACAAAGATCAGACGGCTAACAGCTGGTAATCGGTCCTTGTTTACTTCTTTTTTTTAAATAAGATTGCGACGATAAACTCTATTTGACTATATCGATTACTTTGTCGATGTAGATTTTCCAACCAATCGATTAACTTTTTCAATTCTTTCATAAGCTACTTTCATGGTTTTGCCATCTCCAACGAATATGTTGCTTGTGGCGGGAATAAATCATAATTCCATCGATTGTTGACCAATTCATTAATGTTTAGTCTCTTAAAATGTTTGCGGTATACAAAGTGTTCGCGTTACTTTCACAGCACTAAGACTATAAGGAATAAAGAAATGAAATTTCTCAATGTGGCCGAAAAGAACGATGCGGCCAAAACCATCGCTGGCCTTTTATCCAATGGAGCTGCACATCGAGTAAACAACAAGATGTATTTGTGGACATATCCGGCTTATCATTAACTAATCTTTATTGCAGCGTGAAGGCTACTCGGTGTACAACAAAATTTATGACTTCGAAGCTCAAGTGCGGGGTCGCAATGCCAAAATGGTTATGACTTCCGTCTCTGGTCATTTGATGCAGCTGGAGTTCCTCGTCTCATATCGCAACTGGCGCAACGTTGATCCACGTTCGCTCTTCGATGCTCCAATTCGCAAAACCGTCGGCGAGGACTATCAGGGCATTAAGAGGACGCTGGAACGTGAAGTACGCGGCTGCCAAGGGTTGATCATTTGGACGGATTGCGATCGCGAGGGCGAAAATATTGGCTACGAGATCATCGAAGTTTGTCGCGCCATCAAGCCCAATTTGACCATCTACCGTGCCAGTTTCTCAGAGATTACAACACCCGCAGTTCGACGTGCATTGCAGCAACTTGGCGAGCCGGACAAAAGGCAGAGCGATGCTGTCGATGTGCGTACCGAATTGGATCTGCGCACTGGAGCAGCCATCACACGGTTTCAGACGCTGCGTTTGCAACGCTTATTTCCCGAGAAGATTGCTGACAAGCTCATATCCTATGGCAGCTGTCAGATACCCACGCTAGGCTTTGTGGCCGAGCGCTACAAGGAGATCGAAGCGTTCGTATCAGAGGCTTTCTGGAAGATAAGAGGTAGCTACTTGATATTTAGATTATTAGTTATTCTCGCTACATACTGATTTGAAGGTTCTTGGCACTTAATACCGATCCGATATTTAGCAGATAACTAATCAGGCACAACACGGCAATATATTTTAATCTATAAACAGCAGTCTTTGATATTCTAAAGATCTTAGCAGCAGATCGTGTATTTTGTAATATTGATTTCTTTACACTTTCTTCGATCGTGGCTTTCATTCTTGTTTTTAATGTTAATTTCACCGCAGTGCTGCACACCATCGAAGAGCTGACCGTGGAGTTCAATTGGGCACGGAATCGACTGTTCGATAAGGAGGCGTGTGAGAACTATCTGCTGCTTTGCCTGGCGGAGCCGGAGCCGCGTGCCACCGTTGAGAGCGTCACCGTAAAACCCAAGCACAAGTGGCGACCCACTCCCCTGGATACGGTGGAAATGGAAAAACTGGGATCGCGTAAACTAAAACTCTCGGCCAAGGAAACCATGACGATAGCCGAAAAGCTGTACAGTAAAGGCTTAATTAGCTATCCACGTACCGAGACGAATCAGTTCTCTAAGGAATTTGCGCTAGCACCACTTGTCGAGCAACAGACGGAGCACGAAGCTTGGGGTACGTTTGCGCGTCGCGTGCTGGAATGGGGTCCAAATCCGCGCAATGGTAACAAATCGGATCAGGCGCATCCTCCGATACATCCCACAAAGATGGTGACAAGTGAGTTGTGCACACTTTATATTAAATTATCTCATTTATTATTACATGCCTTATAGATTTGCAGGGCAACGAGGCTCGTGTCTATGAACTGGTTGTGCGACACTTTCTCGCCTGTGTCAGCAAAGATGCCGTTGGTTCGGAGACCATTGTCAATATTGACATTGCGGGCGAGAAGTTTAGTGCAAACGGCTTGGTTATTCACGAGCGCAACTACTTGGATGTCTATGTGTATGACAAGTGGAGTGCTAAGCAGATTCACGACTATAAACAGGGTCAGCGCTTTGAACCCACCGAGATTATGCTGCATGAGGGCGCCACAACAGCGCCACCTTTGCTCACCGAGGCCGATCTGATAGCGTTGATGGAGAAGCATGGCATTGGCACCGATGCCACGCATGCTGAGCACATAAACACCATCAAGGAACGCGGATACATTGGCGTCGTGGACAAGGGCGCCCTCATTCCCGGTGTCATTGGCATGGGCTTGTATGAGGGCTACGATGCCATGGAGCTGGCTCTGGCCAAACCGCAGCTGCGTGCTGAATTCGAGGCGGACTTGAAACGGATCTGTTTGGGTGAAAAGGATCCCAAGCAGGTGCTGCGCGAGCAAGTTGCGAAGTACAAGCAGGCCTATCAGCAGATCACCGACAAAATTACCGCCATGGATGCGAAGATATCGCAACGTTTGAATGAAACTCCCGTGGCCACGCCCGCAAATGATACTGCACCCGAAGCAAACGGCAGCATGATACGCGAGTTGTTCCAGTGCCCCAAATGTGATATGGCGCCATTGGCACTGAAGCCCAAAAAGAATCCGGGCAGCTTCTTCATTGGATGCCTCAATTTCCCCGATTGCAAGAACGTAGTGTGGCTACCCGAGGACTGCAAGGATTACCAAGTGCTAGACGAGTGCTGTGCTCAATGTGGTGAGGGTTACCACATGCTCAAATTCCGCTTCAGCACGCCCTACTATCGCGGACTGTTTAATGCACCCAGTGGCTGGTACAAGAATTGCCTGCGATGTGACGAGTTGTTTCGCAGCACCTTCAACATTAATCTGGATCAGGTGAAGCGTGTGGGACGCATTGTGGCTCAGACGAACGGCGCTGGTAGTGGACCAGGTCCTGGGCCAGGTGGCGGTGGCTCTAGATCAGGTGGTGGAGCGACTGTCAGTGGCTGGGGCACGGCTGGCGGAGGTGCTGGTGGCGACGGCGCTTCAAAGGCCTCAAAGTCAAAAGGCAACACTGCAAGCAAAACCACAAAGAAAGCTGCAGGTGGAGTCGCGGCCAGCAGAATGAAGCGAAATAGCAAAACTGAAGCTACAACTGGAACTGGTGGTATCAGAAGCTACTTCACGGGAGCCGCTAGCTCAAGAACTGCCAGTCTGGATGGCTTCTTTGACAGCAATGATGGTTTCGAAGAGCAGATGCTTGCGGCCGCCTCAGTTGTTGAAACGAATCCGCTGCCAGCAGCTGAGCTGGACGACGATATTGCCGCCGCCTTTGCTGCCGATGATGATGCTGACTTCGAGGCATTGGTTAACGCAGGTGGCAGCAATCCGCAGCCACCTCCCTCACCGCCACCAGCAGGCGAGCCACAGAATTTAGACGACAGCTTGACTCAATGGATGAAAAAAAAATACGAGGCCGACGAGGTGCCAATGGTGTGGGGCAGACAAGCGCGTGCTGCCGCTGAGGCACAGCCAGCGCCCAAGCGCGTGCGACTCAGCGATGCTTCAATGCCAGACGCAGTTGCTCCTAGCGCGGTTCTTTGCAGTGGCTGTCATCAGCCAGCGCTTCAGCTCACGACACGTTCTGCTGGTCCCAATCAAGGACGACAGTTTTACAAGTGTCCCAAGCAACAACAGTGCAAGTTCTTCCAGTGGGCTGATGAGCAGCCGCCTGCCACATCAGCCGATAATCCTACACTAGTGGCTAACAGTGGAGCAGCAGCACAAACAAGAACACAAGATTCCCAAGACAAAGATACATGGGGAACGGCTGGAGCAGCAAATCGCAATAACAATTCCTGGGGAACTTCGCAAAATTCTGATGCGTGGGGCAGCGGTAATAGCTCGTCAGGCTGGGGCACAGGTGGAGCTGCGCAGCAAAGATCTAGAGGATCAGAGGATTCTGAGACGTGGGGATCAAACGGTGCTGCAAATCGTCGAGGCAGCACTTCGAACGAAACTATATCCTGGGGCAGCGCTGGAGCTGCAGTGCCGACATCAAGAACATCACAGGATTATAGCCATAACGCATCTAGTTGGGGCACAGGCGGAGCAGCAAATCAAAAAGCGGGAAGCTCAAATGCAAATTGGGGCAGAAATAACGCTACCGAAACTAGCTCATGGGGCAGCAGCAAAAACAATACTTCTAGCTGGAACAATTCACAACCCAACCGAAACAACGTCACAAAATCTGCCGCTACAAGTCGTGGCAACAACTCGAATATAACTTCTAGCTTTGGCGGGACCAAAATGCGTTCCAATTCCAGCAGCACAGTGACCATTACGCAAAGTCCCAAGCGACCAGCAGCTAACTCCAACAATGTTCAATGCAATTGCGGCAAACCCGCCATCAGTCTGATTGTGCGCAAGGAAACGCCAAATAAAGGACGACCTTTTTATTCCTGTGCCAATCGAGAAAAAAGCTGTGGTTTCTTCCAGTGGGCCGACACTGATGAGAATCAGGGTAAGCAGTGAACCATGTGATATGCTTAGAAAATGCATTAAACCCTTTCTATCTTTTGCAGGCAATCAGCAACAAGGTCGCTCTTCGGCAACAACGGGCGCAAGAGCAGCACCAGCTCCTACAAATGGCAATCGACAAGCACGTCGCTGTGGATTGTGTCGTGAGGAGGGACATACAAGGAACAAGTGTCCACGTAAGAACGATTTCGACTGCTGAATGAAAAACGGAAAGAGCAGACTTCAGTAAATATAATTTAAACATTTATTGGAGCGAGCAACAGATATCAGTTGGTTATATAGTCCAATCCTTCCTAGGTTTGGGTTACAAGCATTTGTAGCGCGAAAAAAAAGATATGTAAAATAAGGTACACATTTTGTATATACTGTATATACGATATCGTAAAGTGCGACCCATGTTTTATGTTTATGTATAAAAAATAATACAATAATGCATGGGTGCGTTGTTAAAGATAAAATAAACTGCCATTAGGCGTAACGGATTTCAAAGGACATGTTCGTAATGCTTTTGAAAATGAAATAAAAAAGCCCGAAAACTACGAATGTTTATCGAAAATCCATGTCCTTAAACTGCCATACAGTACATTATCTTATCTAATATTATGTATACGTTTCGATTTTATATATATAACATATAAACATGCCTTTGTTTTTCTTTCGTTTTGTTTTACACTCATAACATACACACATAGTCGTTTCAGTTTTGGAAGTTTGTTTAAAATCATGAAATGTTATTTTGGAAAAAGCTCCCACGTTAAAGATATTTAATTAATAAATACATCGAGTGAATAAATAGTTAAGATTTACGTTAAGAACATTTAAGCTACGCATGTGATTATTACATACTTGTTTTGTCTATTTTGAAGTTTTAAACGCGAAAAAGGGAAATGCATTTGCGAACACACTAACAAAACTCAGTTACATATGTAAGTCGTTGTCGTTATCGTCGTCGTTTTAGCTTATGGAAGGCGAACACACGTCTTTGAGATACTTGAGATGAAAAATGGAACGTTGTTTTAAGTACATAACATACATACACATACAGCATTGATAAACACAGACTTGGAATTACTTAAGTTTATGGACGAGCACTCGAACTTTGACTGCACGCTTTGAGATGCCTTGGGATTGCAACACAATTTGCCTAGTTGCCCTCAACAAATCTAAATTTCGAATTATGCCAAAAGAGCTGCGTAACTTTGCGAAAGATTACTGCATTAAATACTATGTTGTTACATTGTTAAGTCTTTAGTTTAGTTAAGCACAGTAAATAAGCATTTATTACTTTGTAAATACCTTTTTATGGTATAATTATTATACCCGATAGCCAAAGTGTCGATATGATTGACTGTCTTTCCGTCTGTACATTTAGAATAATACTTAAATCTCAAAGACTATTAGAGCTAAAACTATCCAATTAGATAATAATACTCCAATAGGTCAGAGGTAGATAAAGTATGTTTCGGAATATCGCTAGACACGGAGAAAACGAATTTCATGTAATGATAACGTTTATCATCTTATTAAGATGTATTATAGTATGCGCTAATTTAAATACGTTCCGTTTAAATAGGATCAGAAAATGAATATGAAAATTATTATTCAGTCGTAAAATCTGTTGATCAGACTTTATTTTTTCTGTTACACGTTTAAGATATTGTCCAGATTTGGGTATCGGGTATCTCACAGTCGAGCACACTCGCCTATAGCTTGTCTATTATTTAGTCATTAGTCGTTTGTTAATCTGTTGCTCAAAATTCCAGTTGGTTTTAAAGCTATCTTGTTTAAACCTGCCATAGATACTACACATGCTTTATGCTGATAAGCATAGTCGTCAATAAATAAAAAATAAGTCAGTACGTAATTAGTAAAAATTATCGCGTAAGACGATAAAAAATTAACTTTAAACTTATAGAGGGAACTTTCAGGCAAATCGTGCTGCATTATTGAGCTGCATTGGAATGTTATTTGTTTTCTTTTTTGAGTTTAGATTTCAACCTCTGGCGTGAACTTGCGTCAGAAGTAGATCTCCTCCTCCTCGGGTTTGGCCCGTGGCGCCTGCCCACTACGAACTCCTCCTGTCGCTCCTGTCGATTGTTGCACTCGACTGCTAGTGGGCGTCTGGTTGTGACGTTGCTGAGCGGAAGCATAGGTTGAGTAATGCGCTTGCGACTCGGCACGTGCAACGCTAGGCGTGCTGCCCGTGGTGGCAGGTGTGGTTGTCGATTGCTGGATGATAGCCGGCGAGCTGCCTGTGCGTGCATGTTGCGGCGTAGGGGTCACCACGGTTGTCTGTCGCTGCTTATCGGCCAGCTTAAGGGGAAACATTTGTTGCACGCCCGCGCTACCTGCGGTGGCAGGTGAAGCTCCGTTGTTGGAGCTGTTGTTGAAGCTGGCGGATTTGTCGACACGTGCACCAGAGGACAGCGACGATAGCTTCATGGGCAGCTTCTGTTTGACCAGCGTTGAATTCGCTTTGGGCGCATTGTTGGCGCTCAGCAAATGCACGGGCGGCGTCTTGCAATTGGAGCTGCCACTCAGCCATTTTTCCTTGCGTCGATCAATCGTTGAAGCGGCGGCTGCTGTCGTTGTTGTTGTTGGTGTTGCGGCGCCACCAGTTGGCGTGTCCAGCTCGTAGGCATCCTCGGGCACAGCGACGGGCGCCATGGCCGGCGCCAGAGTGGGCAGCGGTGTGCTTGGCGAGAGCAGCAATCCCTGGCTGGAGAGCAGTTCCATTTTGCGATAGAGCTGCTCACGCTGCTGGCGCACATCCTCCTGCTCGGCCTTGATTTGCTGCTGAAGCTGCAACTGCTGTGCCTTCATCTCGGTCAACTCGTCGAGCTGCTGTTGCTTTTGACGCAACCAGGCGGTCTTCTCCTCCTGCAGCTTGTCCTGCAAATTACGCAGCTCCTCCAGCTGGTCCTTGTGTGTATAACCCGTTGAGCCGCTGCCACCGCCACCGCTGCTGTTGCGCGGACTCTCCCGATACAGCGCCAACTGCAGCTGCAGACTCTGGATGCAGGTCATCTGCTGCGAGATGATGCAAAGCAGCGTGTGTAGATGGTGCGACACCTGCAGCACTGCATAGTTGTGCTCTTTGCTGTTCGCTGGCAGCGTGCTCGCATGCAGCTGCAGCTGCTGCGGTTGCGCTTGTGGCGGCTCTCGCTCTCTCTCTGTTGCAGGCGTCTTGAGTTCACGCTTCTCCTCCAGCTCCTGCAGTCGTGGCGTCAACACCTGCAACGTATTCAGCTTGCTGGCCGCCGTCTCGCGTCCTCCCAGTTTGCCGCGCTTCTCATCGAAACCAGCAAAGGTTTCCGCACGCTTCGGCAACGTGGGCGACGCATAGAGCACGCTCTGTTTCTCGCCCACGCTGCTGACGGTGCGCGAGACGGGCAGCCCTGTGGAGGCGCTGTAAATGCTCGCCGCCAGCTGGCTAATGTCCTGCACTGTGTTGAGCACACGTCGCCACAGCTCGGCAGTGTCACAGTCGGTGCTCACCAGCTCCTTGTACGAGCCGAAGGCAGCCAGAAAATTGGCTGCATTGCCGTTGGCATTGTTGGTGTTGATGTCGCCGCTAAACGGTTGCTGTTGCTTCAGCAGATTGAACTGGAGCATAAGTTTCTCCTCGAGCAGCAGCGCCTGCTCGATGTCCTTCTGTCGCATCTTCTCGATCGTCTCGCGCTTATTGACACCAATGCGCAGCTTCTCCTCGGCCGTTAAAGCCTCTGCCTCAATAATATCGGTGGCCGGGCAATCGAGCACCGCCTGGCGTATGGTTTGTATCCAGGTCTGTTTGTCCTTGGGCGTTTGCACCTTCAGTTCGTACATCTCAGGAAAATCCGGATTGGAGCTGATAATATAAATACCACGGGATTCGGTGCCCGCCTTCTCGCGTATCAACAACTTCTGCAGCGGCACCACACCCGCCTTGTGCTCGGGCGTAAAAAAGGCGTACTTGTTGTGCGCAGAATTCTCGCTAAGGAAGCACAAGCAATCGGTGAGCACGACGACGAGCACCAGCTGCGTTTTGGCACGTCCCTGCATAAGCGTGGCGAGTCCATCGAATTTCAGACGTCGTCGCGACTCCACGCCCAGTTCTGTTTTGCGAAATGGTTTATTTTTGTAGATCGCAAAGGATTTGGTATCGACTCGCGCATAAATCTCAAGCTGACGCTCGCGCAACTCCTTTTCCGCCACACAGGCATCGACATCAACCAGCAGCGACTTGACCAAGTTTAAAGCATGTTGCAGCTTGTCCGTCTCTAGTTTATTGTCGCGTGCGCTCTTCAGCAGCGGTTCGATGAGCAGCGGATATTTGGTGAGACGCTGTGTCACAAAGAGTATGCACTCTGGAATGCCCTTTTTCTTGAGCAACGGATTCTGCAGACAGTGCTTATACCACTCCGCAAAGCTTGGCTCGGCCAAACACTGCTTAAACTGCTCCAGCGCGCTGCGATGATTCGCACAAAATTCGCCGTAGGCAAGACGCAAACATTGCGCCTGCTCCTGCGAAAAGAACTCGAGCAGAATGTCCGCAATACTGTCCACAACGAGATTCTCGCGCTGCTTCTGTCGCAGCTGGCGCAGGAAGCAGGTGTGCAATTCCGTCAGCTGCTGCAAGCGGGGAAACATGCTGTGTATGTTGAGAGCGGGAAAATGACGCTCCAGACTCTCCACGAACACCTTACGCATTACGATGAGCGTCTGGCAGTGATGTTTCTCGGTCATGATGAACTCATAGATGTGCTCCTGTCGTTTGATTTGCAACTCTTTCAGTGTTTTCAGTTGCTCCTTGGGCACATTCGGTGTCCAGGAATCGGGCTCCAGCAGCACGATGCCCAACGCTGGATCTGCGCCCAAATCTTGAGCCTCAATCGGTGGCTCATTGAGGAACTGCAGCTCGGCGGCCCGTATCAGTGGCTGTTGCTCCTCCTGCTGATGGCTCAGGTGCTGCAGCTGCAACTGTAGCGCCTCGGAGCCATCGCAATAGTCTTGACCCGCTGCCGACAACTTCTTGCCATGCAACTTGCCGCTACTCTCGAGATGGGCGTCCATGTCACAGGCGTTTAGCTGCACACCGCCCACCAGAGACTTCGTCTTGGCCTTGGGTTTCTTTTTGCGAAAGAATAGGGAACCGCGCTTGGGACGCTTCTCTACGTGATCGTAGACCTCGATTTTGGCATGCGAACGCAACAGACTCTGATTCTCATCCTCGCTATCCGTGAGATGTCGAGCAAGCGCCTTGATGTCCTCCTTGGCGATGATCGACGATGTCGAGATGCTCTTTTGCAACGGTATCCGACTGATGATCTCTGTGGCCAGACTCCTCTTGGCTGCAATCCGCTCGAAGTCTCTTGCCAACTCTGCCTCGTTGAGTGAATGCGTCGAAATGCCTGCAAGCGAAAATAAAGAGCGTTAGACACTTGTTAACTAACTATTGCATTAGACGGTGAGTTGCCTCTTGGACTTGCCAATGCCATCGACTCACTGATAACACAAATACACGGAACCGGGGCTCTTGTGGAATTTCTTATCGTAATCGAAACTAACTTCGGCACGTATCCCCTACTCACAATTGCCTCAAATTGATGCGGCATGTTGGCACAATGGAATCTCTTGTATGTTTATTTTAACATTTTTTTAAATAAACACAAAATGTGTTGATTATATCGGAGAGGTCGCTGGAAAGTACCTTTTGTTTATAATAATAAGACAGATTGTAAATAAACAACATTTTATGAAAACATACACAATTTACTATTTTGACCGTTTACAGTTGATATTAATAAAAGGTTCTCTTTAATTATGATCACCAGACTTTTCATTTATGTATTCGTCACAAAAATTATTTTATTTTTATAAAGTAATTGTTTTGTCTATGCTTCTATAATTATTGTTACGTACATCTGATATTGTTTTTGTAGATCAATCATTATCTAAAAACCGTAAAAATTCATTAAAAAAAACCAGAAGTAATATAAAAATGGACTTAACAATAATTAACACTTCGCTTTTATCCGAAGAAATTTAATCAATTATTAGCATGATTACCTATTTGCTATTGTAATCAACTAAATATTTATGGAGTCAACACAATTTTAATCATCTTATTAAACCACTTTGTGTAAGCTTTTCATTTTCCAAACTTAACATGTATCATTATTTCTTTTTACTACACAAAACTATTCGATCTCTATATGATACACTAAAATATTTTAATAAAAAAAACTATCATAATTTTGAGATGGTTGAAATAAGATAAGGGGTTTCTTTTGTTTGGTATATTTTTTTAAAATTTAATTTAACCACAAAACAGGTATATTTTTGTTTATTTGGCCTAAATATACCTTACAATTTTGGTGCGAAACCAACAACAAAACTAAACTATAAAAAAAAAAACTAAAATTAAAATGTTCTTCGGGTATCCAAAATTAACTAAATCGTCACAATCGTTCATGTGTTAAATAACTTAAAACTAATCAAGATTCTAGAATCTTCTATCATCGTCAAATTGTGTCTTGCATCTACAACAAATTTTCAAATTCGCTGCATTGTTTGCATTATTAGGCAGCAGCGTGGGCAGAACCACTTTTCGTTTCAAAGTTGTATACAACCAAAGACCAGAACCAGGTTATTCAATAAACAGTCTCAACTGATCTCATCATCATCACTCTCTGATTTCTCCCCTACACTTTAGTTGCATTTGCAATGTCAAGTTGAAAGACACCCGCCGTGTTTGTTGTATACTGTTAATTAGCTGTGATTTTACAGTCGCCATAAACCGAACCCACAACAATTTGCAATAAGGAATCAGAGAAGAACTGTAGTCTATCTTTATACATATTATATCTATACAACTTCACTGAATCTACTGTTAGAGGCGATCCCCTCGACAAACCTTTTTTCGAAGAAGTTGAGAGATTTTGGACTTCGCAAGATATTATCTTATCCCAAGGGAACTGGTATCTTTTCTATTTCAATATATATATCTTGCTGCAAATGGAACCCACTGTTCTCTGGTCCAACTCTTGCCATTAGCTAGCAACCTTAACTTCAAGCTTCTACTTACCGCCAGTGCTGTTGCGTGCTGAACGACGTCGCTGCTCGGTGACTCGTATGGTTTCCTGTTCCTCGCTGTCGAGACTCGAGAGACTGACGCTCTTGTTAGTGCAATCGCCGCCTGTGGCGCTGGCATCATCCACAGCTGTCCAGGACTTGCGACGATCCGTGTGCAGCAGAAGACACTGCTGCGGTGCCGCTGACCACATGACACCCACGTTGCCGCTGCCATTGCCCGCGTTGCTGAGATCCGGCAACGAGGCGCTTAAGATGGCAGCACTAAGAAGGCCATAGCTGTTTGCCAAGCCATCATGATGCTGTTGACTGGTCGAGTTCTTCATTTGTTGCACCGTCTCACGAATGTTTTGCAGTTGACTGAGTGTATCCTCGAAGATATTATTGTATTTGGATGCCGAGGCGGGACTATGAGGCGTTACATTAATGGTGGGTATCATGTTCATATTGTTGTTGTTGCTGTTGCTAATACTATTAATGTTGCTGCTGTTATTATTGTTGTTGCCGGGCACAACAGACGTCGGAGGAGGCGCGTTTATAACAGGTATACAGTAGTTTTGGCTTTCAACTGTAGCGCGCGGTGTTGAGCCTAGAATTTTGCCATTGGTAATGATTGCACTAGCTCCATTGACTACTTTAGCTGACACGTCGCCGTTGCTGTTGCAATTCGAGTTTAGAAAATCGGTGACTACATCATTGTCGCTGTCATTATCATCGGCGGCAGCTTCGACTGCTGCTGCGGCTGTTGTTGTTGCTGCATTGTCCATATTATGATTGCTACGTTTTGGTATTTTTGGTATTTCTCTCTATTGTTGTCTGTTGTAGAAAAAGAAAGTTTATTAGTACTAACACCTACACCCACACACATACTTCCGTACAGCAGACACACACAGACATTAGCATTCACACACACATACACACACGAAGTTACAAAGTTACGCACACGTACAAGTGACGCTGCTTTGTATGCAGTTTTTTGACTATTATTGATTTTCCCATACACTCGTAAACACACAGAGATAGACACGCACTCACCCGCCTTGTTGCGCGTTCTAATTGTTGCGCCTTCTTCGCATTCGAGGACAAGCACGACAGCGTCCCACCAACAACGTCCTTGCACAATTCTCAAAACAAGTGGAACAACAACAACATCAACAAACTGCGTGCAAAATGCTAAGAATTGAATGTGTACGTCACTCTCCAACGCGTATAGCAAATTAGAAAATTGTTTGTGTTGCTTTTTAATAAACAGAAACAAAAATAAGCTAAAGTTAATGAGATTTGCAGTAATTAAACACTATTTGAGACAACACATATTTCTTTTGCTTCTTGCAGACTCGCCAAACTGTGCATCAGTGTGGCCGCATGTGCCATACACTAAAAATAATATTTCTTTTCGCAAATTATACTAAAAGCTTTAAAAACAATATAATGTGGCTGTACGCGCGAATTTTTAAAAAGTTGACTTTCGAGTTTACTTAAAACCCTTACATGCTGATTTAAAAGAGATTATATGTTTAAAACAAATAACAATATTTATGTATAATTTTTAATAGACTCGTTTAAATTTTGTGTCTTTTGCAATTCAATTCCATTCAAATCCTAGTTCACTATAAATTTTTTTGTATGAATTGATTATTCACTCTTTATATCAATTGTGAAAATATTTAAAAATATATATCTCATGTTTTCATGCATTTTTCAGAAGCCGGAAATATTAGTTAAAAACAAAAAGCTTGAGCTGATTGATAACGGCTTTTGGAGCAGCTGGATTTCTGGAACTGATGAAAGCAGTTCATCGCTGAGAATTTTGATTAAATCGAACGAGGAATAGCACGAGGAGTTCCTTGAATTGGACCCTAAGCCCTAAGAGTATTTTTGAATTAACTTAAACGTTATTATATTATATTGTCATACGGTCTTAATAGAATAGTATAATAGAATTGCTTTCTTGTATTATTATTAGTATTGTTATTGTATGCAATGTTAACAAAAGAGCAGCCGATTCAGAGTAAGCATTCATATTTTTGTGAAATCTGTCATATTTACATTCAAAAATTGACCGTTAAATGTATATTAAGAAAATAAAATAAATTGGTGCACAAAGCTAAAATGTGAGTGATATACATACGTGCACCCGTATTTATAAATGACATATTTTCGAAAATAGTATGTGAGTAATCATTTAAAATTATGTGGAATATTCTATTACTAAACTATCGTTGTTTCGAGTGGCCGAAAATAAAACTGTACAGTTTGAGGAATACTCCAGCAAATCATCGATAGACCCATCGATGTTTCTCCTCTTTTACTATGATAGTCCAATGAAACCAATGTATTTTTGTATATCCGGTTTTAAAACGGATATGTTGGGATTTGTGCGCAGTTACATAAAGTTGCTTTATTGATGCCCATGTGCATGACAAATGTTTCAGTTTGAATAACTTATAAAAAACAAATATTTACATCGATATTCGACATATGAAAATATCGATGTTTAATATTTTTTCAAAAGTTGAGATGCATCGATATTGTAATCGATATATCTCCACCTTTAAAGGAGAGCAAGCGTAAAAGAATATTAGCTAGTTTTGTAATTGGCAAATTTTTAGTTTATTATATACATTTAGTGCATATCATTTAAGCTACAGCCCCGCATCCAACTATGCTGGTAAGTTTGAAGTTATCGCTGCAATGCGACATCGAGACAAGTTCGCTCAATTATTAAAATAATTGATGGAAAGTGCGGCTCACTGAGCGAAGCGTATGCAAAGAGACACGCAATCAATTGACATTCTTCGTTCTTGATGTGGCTTTCTTTATATGTATTGTTTGTTTATGTTCTTTATTGTTTGTTTGCTTCTTTTTTGTAGTGGGCGCCTAGGCTGCTGTTGCTAGTGCTGGCGCTGTTCGGCAGCAGCGTCATCATTGTCGATTGCTTCTATGTGCCCGGCGTGGCACCCGTAGAATTTGTGCGAGGCCAAAAAATCGATGTAAAGGCGGTAAAAATGACGAGCAGCCGCACACAGCTGCCATATCAGTATTATTCGCTACGGTTCTGTTACCCCAAGAATGGCACACTTATCTTTAAGTCGGAGAATCTCGGTGAAGTGCTGCGAGGCGATCGAATTGTCAACACACCCTACGAGGTGCAAATGGCAGAGAATATTAACTGCAAACTGCTGTGCAATCAAAAGGATTTGCCAATTACTTGGACCAAAGAGGATTCGGCCACGGTAGCGGAACGCATACAACATGAATACTATGTCCATCTACTGGTCGATAATCTGCCGGTGGCAACACGGATTGTCAGTGCCAACAATCCCAATGATATTACTTATGAGCATGGCTATCGATTAGGCCAAGTAGATGGTGACAACATTTATATCAACAATCATTTGAAGTTTATTCTGTCCTATCACATGTACACTAAGGATAAGTATCGTGTGGTTGGCTTTGAAGTTGTCACAGGCTCTGTCAATCACAAGGAGCTCAAATTTGAGGATGACACTTGCAATTTTCCGGATAATCCGCGACCACAGCTTGTAAATCCCTCGGGCGAAACCAAACTGTATTTCACCTACTCTGTGGTCTGGAAGGAGTCCAAAGTGAGCTGGGCCTCACGCTGGGACATCTACCTGGGCATGCGTGACGTACAGATCCATTGGTTTAGCATCATCAATTCGCTGGTCGTCGTCTTCTTCCTGTCTGGCATACTGACCATGATCATGATTCGTACGCTGCGTCGCGACATTGCTCGCTACAACACAGACGACAACATCGAAGATACGCTTGAAGAGACCGGCTGGAAATTGGTGCATGGTGATGTATTCCGTCCGCCCAAGAACACAAGACTTTTCTCGGCCATCATTGGCAGCGGCATTCAAATCTTCTTCATGGCCATGATAACCATCTTCTTTGCTATGCTGGGCATGCTGTCGCCTTCGTCACGTGGCGCTTTGATGACCTCTGGCATCTTCATGTATGTGTTTATGGGCACTATTGCTGGCTACTATGCTGCACGACTCTACAAGACGATGAAGGGACGCGAGTGGAAGCGTGCGGCGTTTCTTACAGCTACTTTGTACCCGGGTATTGTTTTTGGGTAAGTTATATTTCAAATTTATTTAAATAATTTAATTTATGTCGAGTCTTATTTTAGCACTGGCTTCTTTCTGAACTTTTTCATTTGGGACAAGTCATCGAGTGGTGCTGTTCCCTTTACCACAATGATCTCGCTGTTGTTGCTTTGGTTTGGCATTTCAGTGCCACTTGTTTACCTTGGCTTCTATCTGGGCTATCGCAAGCAGCCGTATCAGCATCCCGTGCGCACCAACATGATTCCACGACAGGTGCCCGCTCAACAATGGTACATGAATGCCGCATTGAGGTAAGTTTGTTTTATTCTTTACAGTTGAATCAATAATGACACTTATTCTTTCATTTTTATAGCACTCTAATGGCTGGCATTTTACCATTTGGAGCGGTTTTTATCGAGCTTTTCTTTGTCTTTACTGCCATTTGGCAGAATCAATTCTATTATCTATTTGGATTTTTGTTTTTGGTCTTTTGCATTCTTGTAGTCAGCTGCGCGCAAATCTCAATTGTCATGACATACTTTCAACTGTGTGGCGAGGTAAAAAGGAATTGTTCTCATGCTTATCAATGTGTGTACAACTTACTCTTGATCTTTGTAGGACTATCGTTGGTGGTGGCGCAGCTTTATCGTATCGGGCGGCTCAGCTGTTTATGTGCTTTTTTATAGCATATTTTACTTCTTTACCAAACTGGAGATTACAGAATTTATACCCACATTGCTCTACTTGGGTTATACAGGTGGGACCTCATTACTATTTGGCATTGCTTCAATTGCTAATCTTTAAAAAACCAATTACAGGTCTAATGGTGCTTACGTTCTGGCTATTGACTGGATCTATTGGCTTCTTTGCTGCTTACGTTTTCATACTGAAAATCTATGGGGCTGTGAAGATCGATTAGAGAACCTTCTTATTTACAAAACGCTGCACGCCAAACTATCCCCGCAATATATCATTTGATCGTAATACTTATTGCCTATATTATAAATATTTATATATGACAGCCTAGCATTATAAAAGCAAATGTACCAAGCCCCAAAACAAAATCAGCCAAAGGCCATGTGTAATATTCTGTTCAACCTCCAGCTCCTCCTACTCCTACTCTCCGATCAACAAAATTGTGCTATTATTTTCCTTTTATCCATCTGCTGTGCTTTTCCCAACAAAAATTTCAATTACTACGCTACAATAGTATTTCCTTTCCTTGGGGATCACTCATGTCTCGAGTGCATTGCGTTAGGATACATTCTAGAAATGCCTAATTTATATATGTATGTAAAAATCCTAATCTATAAGCTAAAACATAAATACAAGAAATCTAATAAAATAAGCTAAGTATAAATGGCAAATAAGTGATTAAAGTAAAATTAACATTGTAAATGTTTCGATTAATGTTAGCCCGATTTTATCAGCATTAAGCTTACAAAAAAAAAATGTTGATAACAACTCGTCAGCTGTGGCGTAGCAGTGTATGGAATTAATAGCTGAACAGATGGTTTTAAGCTCAGCTTTGTTTAATTTATCTAGACACACCCAAGCTCAGCACTGCAAGACATCACAATGCGCATTATATTTGTGCTGGTTTCCTTTGTATTTGCATTATTATTTATTGAAGTAGTTTCCTCTGGATTTTGGAATAGCTATTATCAAGTAAGCAGCATTCAGTTTAATCGACTTGATATTATTTAGAAATAATTATTCTCACAGAAACGCCAAGAATCCGATAAGCAGAAGATCATGTCGAATGTCAGTTACGGTATGCTAATGATTATGGATACATTTGCCCCATTTTGGATCCGTCGCGAAGATAGACGAGGTATCTAGAAATCCATAAAGATTGTATTTGTTTGGCATTGTATTTGCAATTACTTAACTAAAACTATGACAAAGTAAATGTTAATTCATTTATTTGAGTTTTATTTTGTAGTATTTTACACAGAAACGCTTTAGACTAACTTGTAAAATATCTAAATAGATCAAATCGTATACACATTGCCATATAATCTGATGCCTAGACATAATATCTAATCATTTATTTAAGTAAGTGAATGCACATTTACATATGTACGTATTGAGAGGACGAATTATCTTTAATGTTTTCATTTGTATTTTGTTTTGTTTGGACACGACACGAACCCATTCAATGTGAGCATTTATTTAACATAGAGTTACTAGTGGTACATAGGTTTACAACTTTTGGGCTCAATCAATATTGCTAGTCGGAATGATTGTTACTTAAAATTTACATATTAATAACTAAATCCAAAACAAATCTGTTTAAATTGCTGCTGATCTGACTTCATATCCATCTCCATATCTCTCTCTTTCTGTCGGGGACTTCAGTTTCAAGTGCTTGAATCGGTTTACCTCAGTGGGTTCCGATTCCTTAAACGCTAGCGATTCCTTTTTGTTTTACGACTCACATTTCCCTCGATGATAATCTATGCATTCAAAGAATTTACAATTTAATCACAGCATTTTGACAGATTTGATATTGAAGTTCTTAATCAAATGGCATTTGTCGGCGTTGCACTTCGGAAACGACATCAATAAACGATCCAGTCGTATGAGAAGTCGAGTGATACGACTCGCCAACGGTATTATAATTAATATTCACTAAACGATCTTTTGTTGGCTTATAGTATGGGCACTTTGCCACCTGGTAGTTGGTTTGATTTAATTTGCACCAGTTAAAAACTTAAAGTAATTATGTAATAAATACCTGAAGTATTTGACTGGCCTCAAATGCAGTGCCAGGCAATAATATAACCGGGGCACTGACATTGCCAGCTTCCACGCACAGCATGTTTGGGAATTCATCATCACCAAAGTCGCTCATTTCCCTTGAGCGATCGATCCAGGGATTCCAAATTACTGCATAACGAAGATTTGTATAATTTGATGAGATATTTAAGTATTAATACTAATTATTTTAAATTTTTAGCAGATATAAAAAATGTATATTTAATAACGCTTTATAAGGCAACCGATTAATAATAATTTAATATAAAGCCAATTTAGAATTGAATATATTTTAATTTTGGAGCATAGTCATCAGAAATTATGTGCCCATTTTCAGAAAAATTTTGAAAATAAATTTTATTAATATATGTTGGTGTAAATCACAGTCCTTAATTTTTAATTCAGAAAAGATTTCGAATTTAAATTTAAATTCAAAATTCATTCTCTATGAATAGTATTAATTACTAACTTATATAACTTACCCGTATCAGGAAAATTGTATTTGTGAAGTCTCATCTTGCGCCCAGAGACCACATTGGTAATCACATGCTCCTGTGGTGTGTGCTGATAGATGCGGTCTGTCCACTCGTTTACCGTAACCACCTCGCGGCCCTCCTGATAAAAAATAATTATTGCAAATCTAAGCATACTATTTACAACTCCACAACTTTACCTGATATAAGGCGCCCTCACGGGTTTTGTCAATGAAGTGACAACCCTGCAGTCCTGTTATCTGGCATCGACGAACATCGGGCACCTTCAGATAGGTGTGCAGTAGCATATTGAAGGTAAAACTTAGATCTTTGCTGGGATTGTAGACGCCAATATGAAAGTGCAGCTCCTTCTCGCGCAGAATCAGGCGATAAGTAATACGGAATCTATAGGAAATTAAACAGTTTTAATATTAGATAATTACTAGAAATACTATGGACTTTAGTGGTCCTACTGATAGTTCCATATGGAGCGTGTAAACTCGTTATCCATCAGTGAAAATATCGCCTCGACATCGCCATTGTGAAGACGCTCTGGGGCCCGATCCAAGTGCCATCGTGTGATTCTCGCAAATCCATGTTGGGGGCCAAATGACCAAGCGCCAAATTGAGCTAAATGTGTGCGGAAAGATGAGCTACTGTTTGGACTCGAGTATGAAAAGGCAGCAATAAGAAACTTACGAAAGACAAAGGGTATGCCACCACGTATCGCCTTCTTGCCATCAAACGATGCCAGTTTGCTGCAAAGAGCGAAATACTCGATTAATATTTTGGAAAGAGGAAAGGGTCTGTCGCAGATTGGGCTTTGTCAGGGATTGGGGTTGTCTTGGACATTGTTGGTTGTGGAGACCCTCTCTCTAAGATACTGACAACTGGCAGGCAAAGCTTTTGAGCTGACTAAATATTTTGCAAGCCCGGCCAGAAAAACTCAAGCAGACATTCAGATATTTCTGAAGGAACGAAAGAACTTCTCTCGGTTCTCAGTGCAAGGCACAAAAAAGTGTCTGGCAATTGCCCACTTTTTGCTCGATGATTCGTCAGTTTCGTCTTTAGGTTGTCCTCTTTCCATGATGTTTTTTATTGTGTGTGTTTTTTTTATACTTATGTCTTGTGTGTGCGCTAATTTGCCGACGCATCCATCAAGTGGCTCCTGCTCTGACCTGGCCATCTCCCTTTTGTGTGTCTGGGCTGGGCTGGGCAATTGTGTCATTAATATTGTCAGGTTGTAGTGCTTGGCCAAGATGTTGCACATGCAACATCGGATCGGATCATTGGTCACATGACATTTTGGATATCTCCGTCCAGTTTGTGTGGAATTCATCCAAGTGGCATTTATTGTGGCAGCTCTTTAAGCATTAGCAATCCGTTTTTAACTTGTGCAACTGTTTCTGTTTCTGTTGGTGCTTCTGTTTGAAATTCAATTTCAATTTCTGCTGCTGTCGCTGTTTCGGTTTTGGTTGCTGCCTAGCTTGAAGTCTGGTCACAGTTGTTGGCACACGTTGGAGTTCCTTTGGCTCCACAAGCCGCACCGCACACACAAAAAGTGCTCCTGGTTTTTGCCGCAAAACTCAACTCACGGGCGTTTTTTGTGCAACATTTCAAAGTTCCTCGTCGCTGTTGCCGGGTTTCCAAATGCCAATGAGACGGCAATTGCCAACTGGGCGCAGCAGCAACAACAACGACAACAATAACGACAGCTACAAGGAAAAGCAGGCAACGAACATTCGGACAAACAGACGAAAAGTTGAGAAAAACTCGTCGCAAAGCAAGGAAAATTAGTAAGAAAAAAGGCATAACTTAATTTCTAGACTGCACAATACTCTGTAAAATCAGATATGTATATATGTATATTATTCTAAACTGAACTCTGTAAAAATACAATATAACAAATTTGTAAGATGCTCTCTCAATGAGAATTTTACAATGTTCTCTAAGGTTTTCATTTTAAAGATATTTATCACAAGCATGTTTTGGACAACATTTAATATTTACAACAAATACACTTTTAAATACCTTCAATAGTTGAATATTCTACATTATACATTCCAGTAATTGTGTATTTAGTAAATTATGTGTAGTCGAATGTTCTTAAAAACCACGCAAACTAATATGTTTAAAATATTCGAAACAAATTTGTAAATATTACAAACCTCAATTTAAGCTAACTCCTTAGATACAGGGTATTAAATAGAACAATAGTATTTGTCTTTAAGAAAAAAACTAAACAAAAAAAAAAAGGCATTGTCAATGCCAAGACACGTTCAGCACCAACTGTGGCCCAACTGTTGTTGCCGGCCACATATAAAATCTACACCACTGTTCGCACAACGTATTCGGTACATGGAACATCATGTAGTCGTAGTCGGGATTTATCGATCTAGATGCCGCGCCAAAAACTCCATTCATAAAAACCAGCACATTGTTTGGCTTGTTGTTGTTGCTGTTGTTGTTAGTGTGTGTGTGAGTGCGTGTTGTTGCTGTTGTATAGGAGGACGACGTAGGCAGCAAAACAGTGAAAAACAACGGCCCTCAATGGGAGAAACACAAGTTGCCCAGTCCACGGTCCATTGTACGACCGCTCCTCTCACTCTCACGCTCCCTATCAGCCTGCCTGCCTGCCTGCTTGATAGTGCATGTGCAGCAAGCTCTCTCTCCAAACTCTCTCGCTCTTTCCTTTGCTCTCTCGTTGCTTTTTTTGTGCTGGGTCTCTTGGTGCGGTTCGTTGGTTTCACGTTGTTGTTGTTGCTGGTGCCGTCGTGTTTTTGTTGGCGCATCATACAAAAACATTTTGCCGCCAAACAGAATGGCAAAGACTGGCTAGTTGCCTACACTCACCTACCCACCATTCCTCGCCCCTATTGCCCTCTTGGCAAGGCATCCTTTGTGGCCAGCTCTCGTATTTGTGCGAGTCCGTTGAAAAGTTTTAGCAAAACACTTTTTAGGTTGCATGCCGTTAGTTACCGTGGACTTGCGTAAGTTGGTTGCTTCGCTGCAGCTTTAGCTTCAACAAGCGCTTCAAACTGTTGTGGACGCTGCGCTTTGAGCTTAAAGAGCGCGCGCCACCTTGGCGTATGCGTTATATTTAAAAGTGCCTTAATTCGCTTACCTCACAAACAACTGTTCCTGATTATTCACACGCCAGGACACAACTGTCGCACCTGTTAAAAAGATATTTTATTTAATTTATTATATTAAATTCATTTTATTAACCTTAGTATTTAAAACTAGCTGAATTAACTTTATTATTGAAAAAAGTATTTTTATATAAATAAAGAAATTTCATCCTTGGTTTTCGCATATTTTATCAATATCATTGATTTTATTATACTGCATTTTCGTATATTAAAAATTAATGTATTTGGTTGAATAATGTAATAACTTTATTCAAGAAAAAACTAATTAAGAATTTTTTTTTAATGTATTTAATTTCATTTCACATTTTCTTAATTTTCGTAGTTTTTATTTTATAATTTTTTCTTTTTTGGTTTGTATTTTTTTTTTTTTAAGTTTTCGATTTTTGCTTTAAGCGCATAATTCATTCATTCATTCTCTCTATTTCACTTTAGAATGCAAGGTTTGGTTTTTTGATGATGCATGCCTAAAGCAGAAGTTCGACTAACCTTGGAGTCAATAAATTTCAAGTTCTAAAGATCGAAAAAAGTTGTTTTAGTGTTTTATTTTAATATCAGCTTAAATATTTATAACGCTTTCAGCTAATTAGCTGTTAGTTAAACATTGACTTTAGCATTACATTGAACAATTCTGTTATATATGATAGATTAAGCAAGTGTATGATTCAAATGCAAATCAGCGATAAAGTTTGAACCAATGACGCACTTAGTAAACACATGGATTCAAAATAGAGACATATGTATGTATGTATTCGCTTCTAACCCACATAAATATAAGTGTAGAGAGTCTTGTCTGTAAGTAAACTGGCTGACTGACGGGAGACTGAAACACACAAGACGTTTGAGTATTCCAGCTTTAGCGCAATCTCCAGCTTCGGCTCCAGTACAGTTAAAGCTCTGTAGCCATTGACTATTGGGTGGGTGCAACACACACAGTTTGGTTTGTTGTGGGCGTTAGACGAGGCCTGTTTTGGCCCAAGCCTGGTTTACAATTTAAAGTTTTTGCCTAGCAAAAATTTTGAGTTTTGAATATTAAGCAAAACAAAGAAAGACAGATAAAATAGAGGAAATCAAAAAGGTGGGTAAAGTTGCGTTGTACTAAGGCAAAGCGCACTCGAAAACTTGTCGGAGTAGCGATTGAATTTGCCTGGTGTCTCTTTTTGTTGTATTATTTTTGTTGTTGTTGTTGTTTTTTTTTTTTTTGTGGTGGCAAATGTGTCTCTGACTGTTGCTCAAACGCAACGTGGGCAGCGAACGAACCGAACGAGTCGTAATTGTTGAAAGTGCGCTCTGTACATAAAACATACGAAACACACACATATGTACAGGCGATCAGACATACATATGCAAGTATATAACGCCTAATCGAAATGTGTCGTAGTTGGTTGAGTAGGAGCCGCAAAGACTTGACTGACGATCTCTCAGAGGCGATTTGGCTAGTTGCGCATATCCCAAAAGAGATCATTGGGACAGCACTGATAAGATACTGGCTGCTGACTGGTTACGTGGCCACTTAACCGGACTATTTACTGATTTCAGAACACAACAATGATACTGCCACAAAACAAACGCATATTAACAAGGTTAACAAGGTTGTTTGGCTTTCGTAGTACTCATGATAACCTCTAGAGGTCGCGCGCAAATTGTCGAACGTCAGCGAACGAAGCTCAATCAAGTTGTGAGGCGCTGGAAGCTCTATCTTATAAAACGAAAGTCCATAAAACGCTTAACCAATTTAGTTGGCAAAATAAAACAAAAAAAAAAGCAGAAACAAAAACATTGCTAATCATGCGCTAAAAATAACGCCAACAACTTTTCAAAAAGCTCCCAAACTGAAGATAAGAATTTACTGCCAAAATGTTATTGTGTTTCTCACTTAATTATGATTAATTATTATTATTTTTTTGACACACACAAATACACGCACACAGATCAATGATCACTTACCATGCAAGTTGATTGTGCATGTCGTATTATTGCCACGATCTAATACAACAACACTGGTCGCTGCCACGGCAGCCGCGGTCGTGGCCATTTTCTTTTTTAAGCAACGGTTTTTGAAGTTCGTTCGTTCTATTCCTTTGACGGTTATCGATCACAACTTTTCTTTCTACGTAACGTTTTATGTAAATATAAATTGAAAACTTTTGCACCTTTAACGTAAGATGCTAGGCAAGTTTGAATTTAGGAAAAATTGTATATATGTATTTGGTTTATTCACTTATTTTCCATTTATTCTTTATATACATATGAATATTTGCAAAAAATGTATTCTGCACACAAATCAACACAGAGCCTGAGCTGCAAATACACACACAAAGGCGGCCTCACCAACGCGCGCACTCACACACACATACGAAGCGCAGCTTGAGTTTTTGTCAATGAATAAATACGTAAGGAAAAAACTCGTGCAAAAAACGCCAAGACACAAAGAAGCGTAGACCGCGCTTATGCTGTAGCGTTAACAAACGACCGATTGAAACTGACTGAAAAGCTGTTCTCCCTCCAGCTGATACAGTGGGCGCTGAAAAGTTTACAAACTGTATCGAAAGCTCGCGCCAATCAGCTGTTTACCTCCAAATATCGACTAATGTCGATGCATAGAATATATACGAAAATCGATTGTTGGTCATCGATGAATAGAATATTTTTGATCGATGCTTTTTACATCACTAAAAGAAGAAGCATTCCTTCGCGAAATAAAGAAAAATATAATCCAAAATTCAGTGCGATCCAAGATAATCACAGCAGCAAGAACAACGAAAAATGCCGAAGTTCTACAAACTTGACATAAACCGCACTGAATGGGAAATACCCGAAACATACCAGAACCTGCAGCCAGTGGGACAAGGTGCTTATGGTCAGGTGTGCAAAGCACTAGTGCGAGGCACCAGCACAAAGGTGGCGATTAAGAAATTAGCCCGCCCCTTTCAATCTGCAGTGCACGCCAAACGCACCTATCGCGAGCTACGCCTACTGAAGCATATGGATCACGAGAATGTGATTGGTCTGCTAGATGTATTCCACCCTGGTCAGCCAGCTGATTCATTGGAACAGTTTCAGCAGGTCTATATGGTGACGCATCTGATGGATGCCGATCTCAATAACATTATACGCACGCAAAAACTATCCGATGAGCATGTGCAATTCTTGGTCTATCAGATTCTGCGAGGTCTCAAGTATATACACAGCGCTGGTGTTATCCATCGTGATCTGAAGCCTTCCAATCTGGCTGTGAACGAGGATTGTGAGCTGCGCATCCTGGATTTTGGCCTGGCACGTCCAGCTGAGAGTGAAATGACGGGTTATGTGGCTACGCGTTGGTATCGGGCACCCGAAATCATGCTCAACTGGATGCACTACAATCAGACAGTGGACATTTGGTCGGTGGGCTGTATTATGGCTGAGCTGTTGACTGGACGTACTCTTTTTCCAGGCACCGATCACATACATCAGCTGAACCTGATCATGGAGGTGCTGGGAACACCCAACGATGAGTTTATGAACAAGATATCCTCAGAGAGCGCTCGCACCTACATTCGTTCATTGCCAGTGATGCCACGCCGCAGTTTCCGTGATGTGTTCCGTGGTGCCAATCCACTGGCCATTGATTTGCTGGAGAAAATGCTGGAATTGGATGCGGAGAAACGTATTACGGCTGAGCAGGCACTGGCTCATCCGTATATGGAGAAATGGCATGATCCCAGCGATGAGGCCACATCGACGTTGTACGATCAAAGTTTCGAGGAGAACGAGCTGCCAGTGGAAAAGTGGAAAGAGCTGGTCTTCACCGAAGTGAGTGGCTTCAAACCGCCAAAGGCTTTTGCAGAACTTTTGCCGCAGGCCCAACAATAATAGGATGAGAAGGAATTACTATAGCACAACACAGCAACGAACTAAAAAAAGTCAATAAATGATGCTACACATTTAGTTTTTAACTAGCGAGAGTCCAACCGTATTCGTAACTGTTTCTAAAACAACAAACGTCACACAGCCTTACAATGTCCAGTTTAACTCTACTTTTTTTGGTGTTGGTATTTAACTTGAAACTTTTGTGTATTGTATAAATGTAAATGTTTGTATGTATCTATACTTATTATGTACAAGACAAGGAAAGGTCAATGCGGGATTGGTCTGAAGTGATGGGCCATCCTTCAGCTATAGCTTAGAGAAGAGCAAAAGCTCCAAATAATAAATATATAAAAGTGCTATTGTGTTTACAACAGTTCTTCTTTCCAAAACCAAAGCGTACTCTTTGAATTACATTAGCAAATCTTCCAGATAACGCTCGAATTCCTGTTCTCGCGATGGCTGCTCTTTGCTCATATCCAGTTGCTTACTCCAGATTTGATCATCTGCAACTTCTTGGCTGTTTTTCGAGGCTACAGTTGGCTCATCATCATTTGAGGCATCTTCTGAGAGTTGCGTTTGTTGCTCTTCCAGTTCTTTGCTCGACACGTCATCTTCATTTAACTTTCGCTTTTTGTGCTTTCTTTCGGATCTACGTTCTTCCCTCTCCCGTCGTCGTTGGCGTTTGTATTCTTTTTTCTTTGTACGATAGTTTAGTTGCTCCGTATGTAGTGGACACAGACGTACCTATATATGTAAGACATTAATTGAATTTTTAAAATAGAAAAAGTGGCTCCCAAAAAGTACTCAACTTCATTACATTCCCTAATTATTATAATTATATATGTTCGTTTTATTACCTTCACTAATGCATTTTGAGGAGCCCCATTTTCAAGGTATTTGAAGTTAACTTCCCAGCTGCGCAAACCTTCGCGCTCTCCACAATGTCGACTGCCGCATTGGAATTGTCCCAAACCTGTGACAACTTCCTGTTCGGTGCGCCAACGCAAGGCAATTTTATTCTCCTTGTAGCGTGTGAGGTCCGCAATGCAGTATTCTTTGAAGAGCTTACGATAATAGCGTAATGCAAGTCGCTGCTCCCAGGTTAATGTGTCAATGTCTTCGTCCTCTTCATTCCAGAGAAATCGATGGTTCTCCCGTATAACGTCAATATCTCGCTTGTGTTTACGTGATTCAGTTTCAGCTGCTGTGGGCAGCACAAAATGACTAAGAATATAGTTGTGACGTTCTTTGGCGGACAGTTTATCGAGGTTTATAGGAAATAATGTTGATTTATTGCTCATTTTTTGTTTGTTTTCTATTTTGGAGCGAGCGTGACCGCAATTTTAATTTAGGAATATACTATATTTCACAACAGAATGTACCAAAATTGCTTGCTAAATAAATCGATATTATTAATCGAATAGTTCCATGAGACAAACATACATACATATGTATGACGTTACACACGGATTTAAGCCAAATACATATTCATCATTAATAATGGTGATGTACATGAATATAGTAAATGATCAAAGCTTCACTTATCAAAAACAAATTTGGATTTTCAATGCAACAACGGCATTTTTATTTCTTTTCGCTCTCATTGTCTAATTAGTGGTAGACTTTTTCTTCTAGTAACACAAATATTTTTTCTTATTTCTATATGATTTATGTATATAATTTTTTCCATCACATAATAACAGTTCAGGACCCCTGTTTCTTTTTTTAACCATCTTCTTGAAAATTAATGAAAACATAATAATGAAAACGTTTGCAGTAGAGTACACAAAAATATTTCTACTTATTTACTAATAAATAAATAATACGTAATAATTTGTTAACAGTAAGGTTTGTTTTGAACCAGTTCAGTGAAATATGCCGGAAAAATCGGCAGTTTGAAATCGATATTTATCGAATAAATATGCAATTCAGAGAAATAAATAGAAATTAAACTTATTTTCAAAAAAACGCTACTTACTACAACTAATAATTATTTGAAGCCGGGTTTTAAATTCTTCAAGTATAACCCTCTATTATAGTCGTTGAAAATGGCAAATGAGGGTGTTAGTTGCTGCACCCTCATTTGACATTTACAACGTATAGTAACTATTCGATATATAGAGTAACTATTCGATAGCTTTTGATACGTTCATTGTCTGCAGTGTATAAAAATATCTACAGCAGGTTACGCCTTTTTGTTATTTGAAAAATGAGTGATGTACTTAATTAACAATTTAAAACACAATGGCTTGTAGTTGCAGTCCGTTGTTTTATGTGTTCTGGCGCAAGAACTGGCTGTATTTGTCATATAATAAGATATCATTGTTTATCGTTCAATTGGGATGGATTCTTGTAATTTTCGCATATTTGCACTGGACAGACAGTCCAGTTCAATTGAGAATGGAAAACTACGAAACAAAAAACTTTGTAAGTCTAATGCACTAAGCTATTGCATTATCTATAAATACTTTATCAGCATACATACATATATGTACTTATTAATGTTTGTTTGGATTTGTACATACATACGTACATATACATACATACATACATGTATACAACTGCTTCAAGCTCATTAACATGCGAATCTTTTGTTAATCGCATTAGTGTGTTGTATTCGGCACAATTTGTAACAAACTTTTGTTTTGTTTACTTTATTTTTAGCATGACCTGATGGACTACTTTCCCCAAGGAAATTATGACTGGATATATTATGCGCCCAACAATGAAAATGAGAGATTGATTATTGAGGAATTGGGAGCACGGTTCTCAATACAGGCAGCAAGTACGTAAAAGATTAAATTTAATTTATAAAAATTAATTCTATATTTTTTAAATGCATTGCAGGTTTTAAAGGATACAACAGCAGCTCAGAGATGCAAGCGGACATGGAGGAGGACTGTAGAGCTAGATGCTTTTCTATTGATTTCAAAGAATTTCCCGACCCAAGGGCAGAAGGAGACTTTAAATACAGCTTGAGTTCGAATCAAATGCGAACTTCGCCAAAGAAACGATTCGTAAATGACGATGAAATCAATCACCAGAAAGGTATTCATTTCTATAATTTCCTTTGTTTTTTGTCTATAATATCTCTCTTTGTCTTGCAGATAGTGATGAATATATACGATCTGGTTTCCTTACGCTGCAGTTAGCAATTGATCAACTGTATGTGGAGAATCGTGGGCTGACTTCAAATTATGATGTGCGGCTGGGGGCAATGGCTAATCTGGAGGTTAGCAATTCGGATAGCTATCGTCTCAACAACTGCGGCACACTGATGAGCATATTGTTTAGTGTTTTATTGCTCAGTACATTTGTTGTGCCCTTTGTCGAGGAAAAACAGAATGGTCTCAAAGAATTTCTCAATCTTGTCACTCCCATGAGCTTTTTGAATGGCCTGACCTTTTTCCTTATGCGCTTCATCTACTACTTTATATTCCTTGCGGCAACTATGATATTGTCGTGGAAATACGCGGCCTTGGGCCTGGTCAGTTTTCCTTATATATTTTTTCTGTATTTGTTGTATATTATTGCCAACATGTCGTATGCATATCTAATATCCGTTTGCTTTCACTCTGGTAAGTTGTGTCAATAATCGAAAAAATTGAAGCATATATTTTATATATTGGTTTTACAGTGTTTTACGCCAAAATTGGTGGATTAATGTTGCTCATCATACCGTATGTGTTTAGCTTTGCCCGTAGCTGGTTAACTAAGCTGGCATTCTATCTGTTCTGTACCAACTCATTCCTGGAAGGTCTTGATATCTTTCAGACCTTCAGCAACAAACGTAAGTAGATACTACAAAGCAGTTTTAAAACCATTCTATAATTTACTTTTATAACTTATAGATCGCCACTTCACCGGCGCAGATCTGTTTCATGTTATTAAAGACGATTCGAGTCGTCTTTTTTCTGTGTATATTGTTCTGATATCCCAGACAATTCTTTATGCAGTGCTTTACAACTACCTTGTTTGTGTTTTTCCTGGTCCTGGCGGCCTTAAACGCCCATTGTTCTTTTTTTTAAATGTAAGTGGCGCACATTTTTAAAAATTCGCAAATGAAAGCTAATATTTTTTTTATTCATAGCCCGATACTTACAAAAAAAGGCAGCGAAATGAATATACGACATCACCACGTGGCACTCAAGCTATCATCATCAGTGATCTCTGCAAAAGATTCCAGACAAGCAAACGCGAAACTCAAATTGCAGACCATTTAAATATGACAATCAATAACAAAGAGATCACCGTATTGTTGGGGCATAATGGTGCCGGTAAGACGACCATGATGAACATGATAATGGGTAAGATGATAATAAATGTTTCCTTATTTGCTTAAACGTAATCTTCAATCTGTTTACAGGACTTGTGCCAAAAGATTCGGGTAAAATTGTTGTTTGCAGCGAACGAGATGTGTCTTCGTATCGTCATCTAATTGGCTTTTGTCCGCAACACAGTGTCTTTATGAGCTATATGACTTGCCAGCAACATCTCGAGTTCTTTGCCCAGCTCCGCGGTGCCAAGCGTTCCGATGCCCGAGAGTGGGCCAAAATAAAGTTAGAAAAACTTAATTTGACCGAGAAGGCAGATAAATATGGTGAACATCTGTCTGGCGGCATGAAAAGGCGTCTATCGCTTGGTATTGCGATTGCAGGCAATACAAAGTAAATTGATATTGTTTTCCTATTTGCAATTGAAAATTCCAAAATATTTTTGTTTCTATTTGCAGAATTGTAATTCTAGACGAACCATCTTCTGGTCTAGACATTGAATCACGTCGCGAACTGTGGGATATTCTGCTCACATTGCGCAAAGAGAAGGCTATATTGGTGACTACACATTACATGGAAGAGGCAGAAGTACTGGGCGATACCATCTGCATTCTGGCCAATGGAAAACTACAGGCAAACGGTACGCCATTGCAATTGAAACGCAAACTGGGCAGCGGATATCGGTTGAAGCTAGAAGCCCACGAAACGCACTACCAGGAAAATGAAACATTGGAAATAATCAGACGTTTCATACCTAATGCTTGTGTGCAGGTTACTTATTTAATGAATAACAAAATTAAGTCGTCAATTCTTAATAATTTTCCAACTTATTAGAGCGTTGTAAAGCCTACGGTTAACATATGTCTGCCATATGATTATCAATCGAAATTCCATGAAATGTTGCACTGTTTGGAATCGAATAGAGATATGTTGGGCATCGAAACAATCTCGATTACGGATACCACATTGGAAACTGTATTTCTGAAGTAGGTCACAATTTCCACAAATCTCATTTATTACAATTATTCGATTATTTAAAATGCATATGTATTTTAGTTGTGCTGGTGAAACAGATCAAGTGGATACCCCAGATATTGGAATACGTAATGATGGACCACTGCTGACCGTGCCATATAAACGCCTGGTACACAATCAACCCAATTGGAGACAATTGTGGTCCGCGGTTTTCTACAAAAAATTTACCTTTTTATTCAACGAATGGCGATATGCTAGTTGCATGGTTAGTATGCACAACTGTACTTGTAATAAGCACCCCTTTTTGTTGATAAATAACAAGTGCATCTATGTGCATCTACGCATGATTCATTATTCACCCCCTATATTGTATGTAACAGGCATTATTTTTATTCTGCTTTTTGAAAAATGTAATGACCACTTATAAACCTTTTAACTTACAAATTCCACTAGCAGTCAAGTAATTTAAAACATAATTTACTAAAAATTAACATACTAGTAATAATTTCACGAAAAAGGGTCAGTCTAACTATTGAAATATTAAATTTCGTTTTTTTTTTTTTTTACAGTTAAGCCTACCATTGCTGCTCGTCTGTGGAGTCATCCTACAAATGCACGCGATGTCCATAGTCACCAATGATGACGTATTGCCTTTAAATCTGAAACAGATGCGCGCGGGCAGTGTTTACATCTACAATCCGACGGGTCATCACGACGCAATGGAGCAGCACCTACGCCAGTTTATAGAACAGAGTGGTCTCAATGCGAAAACTTTAACGCTGCGTAGCAATCTGGATGGTGCATCATCGTCAGAAGCCATTAATGATGAACTCTTGCAGTTGCAACAGGAGAATTTACCTGCATTTCTGGAAGATACAATTGGGTTAGTTGCCATAGAAGATACCGGGGACAGAGCCAGCTTAACGATATTGTACGCTACAAATCGATACCACAGCACCGTCATGCTTATCAATATGGTGAACACGTGCATATTGCAGGTGTCTAGTTCACAGAAAGACATATATATACAGACGGTATACGTGCCCATTAGGCGCTTTATTGCCGACGTCAGTTCGGGGCGACTGGAGTACTACGCTGTCGTTGTATCAGCTGCAATGTTCTTCAGCATGTTTTACTACATTTCCTTGCCCTTCCGAGAGAATGCTAATGGCTTCCGGCAGTTGCAAGCTATGTCGCGTTATACTTTTTGGTTCTCCACATTTGCCTTTGACGTTATCATGCATGGCACACTCTGTGTGGCATTGTTTCTAATACAGCAGTTGATAATGCCCGCAGAGCTCTACAAGACCGAAGATCTTCAGAGTATAGTACTTAGCATATTCTTCTACGGCTGCAGCTATCTGCCCATTTTATATGCTTTAGGCAATAGCTTCAAATCCATATCAACCATATCAACATATCTACTGCTTATGCTTATCATCTCTCGTGAGTACTCGAACGTCTGCCAAGCTCGTATCTGCAGTTAATTATTTTATAAATGCTTTCAGAAATTGCACCGCTGATCACTTCTGCAAATTTACAAGCAATGAAACAGCACGCCACAGAAATTGGTTTCTTACGTTTCCTTCCCGACTTCAATTTGAATCATCAATTGCGAATCATAAATGAGAATTTCATATCAAGGAGAAGCCATTCCTCGAAGGGAATTATGGAACCCACCGGCATATTTTTTGTATATGCGCTTTTTGTATGCACCGCCGTCATGTCTTTCTTTGTGATTATTCTAGAGAATATGTATCATTGCCAGCGGATATGGGATTTCTTCCAGTGTCAATCATGTAAAAACCGCCGAAAAGTGGCACTGTGACTAGCATTGATCCCCAATTGGCAATGGATTGCCTTGATGACTGCGTGCGAGAGGAGAAGCGCGCAAAGCATCTGTTAGCTGAAGGACAAAGGGCGGTGCAAGAATATCCACTGATTGTCAACGATCTGCGTAAGAGTTATGCTGGAAAACCGGCTGTCAATGGTCTTGCATTTGTTGTTGGGCGAGGCGAATGCTTTGGTCTGCTCGGTGTGAATGGTGCGGGCAAAACAAGCACGTTTCAAATGATTACCGCAAATTCGGTAATCGACAAGGGTCAGATACAGATTGATGGCATTGATATAAAACAGAATGAGGTGACTTATCGTCAACAATTTGGCTACTGTCCGCAGTACGACGCACTGAACAAATTCATGACTGCACAGCAGTGTCTGCATTATATGGCATTGTTGCGTGGCCTGAGTACAAATAAGAATGATATGTCTGGAGTGGATTCTAATGTGCAATTCTGGTTGCAAAAAATGAACCTGCAGAAATATCAGCATGTCCAGGTGCGCAATTATTCGGGAGGCACGAAGCGTAAACTTCTGGCAGCTATGGCCATGATCGGTGCTCCATCATTAGTTCTCTTAGATGAGCCAACAACGGGCGTCGATCCCATATCCCGACGCTTTTTGTGGCAATGTATCAAAGATTTCCAGGACAAGGATAGAACTGTGGTGCTCACATCGCACAGGTGAGTGCATGTCTTGTGATGATAAGTCCAGTTAAAATAATTTCTCTTTCAGTATGGATGAATGCGAGGAGCTCTGCAATCGTTTGGCTATTATGGCTGATGGCAAATTCAAATGTGTCAACAATATTTGCGCCCTAAAAAGGTTAAGTGGCTTTACCATTAAACTGAAAATGAAAATTGATACTGAAACGGAGAACAATGTAAGGACTATAACCAACACTTTAAAGAACCATTTCGAGAACTTGGATTTACGTGAAAGTCACGCGGGAACATTAACATATTTTGTGAAAACCAATGAGCAAATAATTTGGTCGAATGTATTTAAAATAACGAAAGACTATCTGGCTGACGGATTAAGTGAACTTGTTGAGTATTACTCTGTGAATGAGTGCACACTGGAAGACATATTTCTGAAATTCGAAAAACAACAAAAATCATCCCAGCGGGCAGAGTCGATAGTGGAGTACGTTTGATTCTGCCCGCAAGTAGTCTAATTCTATTTAACATTATTTGTAAGGATTTGTGAGTCTTTTTGCATATACATATGTATATTAAATCATATATTTCATACAATATATTTAAAATGTACGAGAAAGGCGTTATTTATCATTTACGTATAATTGTTCCCTGAAATATGCATACATATATGTAGGTTTAACTCAAACAGCAAAGGCAATAGATACCGATAAAGCTTAGAACTTCCAAGTAATCTTATTTTGGTCTCATGTGAAGTCATTTAAAAGTATGAACTCGTAATCAAAGCATATTTTTGTATGACAGTATTAAATACATTCAAAGACTTCAGTGCTTACATATTTTAAAAATAATTTGTTTACCAGATTATCTACTAATGGCTTCAGATGTTTAATTTATATTTTATACAATACAATTTGGTTGACGGTGTGACGAGAAGTTTTACAGAAATTTCTACTTTTCTCTAAAGGGATATTGAAAACGGTAACAATCAATAAATAAAGTAATTGTTTTTTTTTTGATTGAAGACAGTCAATAAGCCATGAGGACTTGCCAAAAAAATTCTGACTTTGGCCATAATAATTTCTATGGTAAAAATTGTCATTTGTTAAATTTTGGCAAACCATTAATTTATTTCGTACACCAGTTTGTACGAGAAAATTTTGATAAGCTTCGATAGTGACAAGAGAAACATCGATTTTGCTTAAGTATTGAAAACATCGATTTTACAATCGATAACTTCTCATTGGCGCGTAATAACACACATATATATGTACATATGAATATGAAATTATAAACGTCGTTAAAAGGTTTGTATTCTCACAACTTACATACATTGTATTATCGTTGGCATTAGTTACCTTAAGATGGCCGCAAGTTACTGATAACACATTATCATAAAATTATGTCTCATGCTCTGTTATTACATTTCCACCATTTACCAATGCAGGTACCAGTTTTTGTAAGCCAATTACTTTCGACTACTTCTTATTGTCACAAAATTAAAATAACTGGGAATATTTTGTATATTTTTCTACTCATGGAATTGGTTTATTTGTATTTTGCAAGAAATTGTAGCAAACTGACTGAAGTGAAATATTTAATCTACTTATGGCCACATTGACAAAAAAAAAATTATATATTCATTAATAGCAATGGTACTTCTTGGTATATTTTTTAATGCAGCTTGCGGTCACACTGCACGTAGACGCATAAATAAACAACATAAATGGCGCGTAGCAAAATTTGGAAATATTACGATAAATTGGATCTTCAGACAGCACAATGCCTCCTATGCGAAAAGATTATCAAAACCAGTGGAAACACCTCCAACCTGATGAAGCACATGAAAACCCATCCTACCATGTAAGACCCCAAGGCCATAATCTCGCGTCTATCGGCCGCATTAGATTCTACTAAACGTTGCGGTTTTAATTGCAGAGATGTTAATGATCACCAGTCGATTGTAGTGCGGGGAATGTTGAAAAGGGAGTCAATGCCCCTTAAAACACGGGGCAAAAAGATATTAAAATATGCATCCATTAAGGTTAAGTCCGAGCCAAAGCGTGAACATAATTCTGACCCAGTGGGCGACATGGATGTGAACATGATTGAGTTTGTGGATGCCGAAGCACATGCTGCAGTGGAGAGCGTTGTGAATGAAGAAACATATGCCAACTGGACCACAGCAGAAACAGAATCAGCAGCCGAGACTGTGAGTGCGGCAGACATAATTGAATTTGAGCCAAAAGAGGCGCAGTATCAAAGCGATCAACAGCATGAGCATCATGAAGACTCTTTGCCAGAGTTGGACGATATAAAGTAAGCACTTACCAATCATGCAAAGTTGTAAACTGAGCTAAGCAATTACTTTCTTTACAGCGACTGTCAAAGTGTGTACAGTAGCGTTTATCAGGATAACCTCGCCTACTTTGTGTGTCGTGATAAACAGCCATTAGATATCATAAAAGGCGAGGGTTTCAAGCGCTTCACCCAAGTGCTCTGCCCATCTTTCCAGCTGCCTAGTATTAAGCAACTGGGCGCACGCATCGCGCAGAAAGCAGAGCTGCATACGACACAAATGCGACAGCAATTGGGTAACATGCAAACACTTTCGCTAAGCTGCAACATCAATCAAGCCAACGGCACTGCAGAGCTATCTTATCTGGAGGTAGCTGCACATTACCATGAGGGAGTACATCGGAGGTCGCGGACACTTTCAGTACAAGCACTTCCCATGCAGTACAATACCAGCAGTATTGTGGAGCGCTTGGAACGCATTTGTCAGCGTTTTGAGATCAACAAGTCAAAAATTATGTGCATCGTCAGTCGGAGCAACCGAATGCTGGAAAATGCAGTTGCCACATTGCTGGGCAGTCAACGGCATGTGCCTTGCTTTGCGCAGTTACTGGAAACGATGCTAGAATCTGTGGTACAACGCCAAGAGTTCAGTGAACTGTGCGATAAGGTGCGTCGCCGTGTTGCCCACCAATTGAGTAACAGCTTAACGACGACAGATGTAAAGCTGGATGTTAATGGACGTGCTATAAGCAGCTACGAGATGCTTGAACTGTATATGCGTCATACAACGCATACATCGCACAAATTACAAAATCCGAATTCGAGTCAATTGTCGGCAATTGATGCAACGACACCTGCCTTGAATAGTGATGAAATCGAGCTGGCTTTGGAGTTGCTAAGTGTGCTGGGCCCATTGGCCAGTGCTGTGCGACAGGTGTGTGGTTCGAGTATATCTTCGTACCCTTGTGCTAGTAACGCTCTGCCCATATTATACACAATTCTTAACGAACTGAAGCAGCCGGAGAATGTCAATCAGCAACAACACCAAATCGCATATGAAATGCGATTGTTTGTGATCAAGCAGCTGGAAGAGTGTTTTGACGGATTGGAGAAAAATATGATGTTGGCCATGTCAAGTTTACTAGATCCACGTTTTCGAAATATGCCGTTTCAGAGTGCCTCATTGGTGGCTAAATATATGACACATTTGTATAATCTGTATGAAGAGAAAGTTGAAACAACGGCTGACGATTCGGATGATGAAACCACAACGGATGGCTATGATATTTGGTCTGCATATAGAGCATTTTCACAGGAAAAGCATAAGCAAATCACCATGATCGGTGAGCAAGAGAATCAGGATGAGATCTCCAGCTATTTCTGCGCGAATATTAGCAGTTTGCAAACAGAACCATTGCTCTTGTGGAAAGATCTCGCCCAGTTCCATCCATTTCTGCACAGTCTATCCAAGAAATATCTGCATATTCCTGCATCAGCGATTCCACCCGCCCGTCTTTTTACAGCCGCTGGCGCTGAAGTGCTGGCACAACATAAAAAATTAATGAGCGATCACATGAATAATGTGTTGCTTATGTCGGATTGCACACAAGAAGAATGGAAATTATAGTGAATATATGTTTTTATAAATATAGGCAATTTTTATTTTAACATGATCTAAATAGTATTAAAAATAAAAGCAATACATAACGATAATTGACAGATTTTCAATTTTGGAATTAAATTGTGCAATATACATCAAACTGTAAGTTGCGGGTTCTTATCAGGCATGCGGTACGCCCTGGTTGTAGCTGTGTTGCAGCCCTGGGTATCAATTGTATAGTCAATGCAGCTAGAAATAATTGCAAATTCGCGATTCGAAAGTTTTGAAACTAATTTTTTAACTAATAACCAATGAGTTGAGGTATAGCTGTAGATAGTTTGATAAATGGATTAAGTATATTATCGACTGCATCATTCTAATCGCAATCGATTATCGGTGTTCAAACAGTCTGGCAATGTTGTTCAGCACTGATGACGTTTTTTCACGCATTGTATTTTTTTAAGCATATTTGATGTGGAAAATTTAAACAATTGCAATATGCAAAAACATATAACAATCAAATAACACACAGTGGGTGCCGACCAGTGTAGCAATCGAGCTAAGCAACACAACCCAACATACAGCAACAACACACACGCCCTGTTTGTTGTGGTTCCGTTGTCGTCGTTTTGCAGCAGCGCGAAAGTGGCCATCACACCATTGACAATCGCTATCCACAAACGCCGTCGCCGTCTCACCACTTCACCAAGACTGTAATTAGTAAAAGAGGAAGACATCAACGAGAACAGCAACAACAAAACAAAAGTATAGAACGACCTTGGAGTTGCATACAATATGCAAAGTAACTCCACGAAAACTAAGGAAATGTTTATTGTGCGTGCTTTAGAAAAAATCCTTGCCGATAAGGACATACGGCGTTCCCATCACTCGCAGCTGAAAAAGTCCTGCGACACAGCGCTTGAACAGATCAAAGCAGAGCTCATCCAAGCTGGCCAAATCGCCGAGGGCAATGAGCTGCCCTGCGCCGCGCTACCTTTGCCCAAAAATGATGCTGCGAGCATCATCAATGCAGAAACCTATTTTCTACCCTTCGAACTCGCCTGTAAGAGTCGCTCACCGCGCATTGTGGTCACCGCTTTGGATTGCCTGCAGAAACTCATTGCTTATGGACATTTGACGGGTTCCATTCAAGACTCGGCGAATCCAGGACATTTGCTGATCGATCGCATTGTTATTACCATCTATGGCTGCTTCAATGGCCCCCAGACGGACGAGGGCGTTCAACTGCAGATCATCAAGGCACTGCTTACTGTCGTGACGTCACAGCATGTGGAGATCCATGAGTTTACCTTGCTGCAGGCAGTGCGCACCTGCTATGACATCTATTTGTCTAGTCGTAATCTGGTGAATCAAACGACGGCACGAGCGACGCTCACCCAAATGTTGAATGTGATCTTCGCGCGCATGGAGAATCAAGTATACGAGGTGGCAGCAACACCAACTCCCACAACGGTGGCGGCATTAAATGGTGGCATCAACAGTCCGGACAACACGGAGGATCTGTCAGCAGTGACGACCGAAGGAGCGGACAGTGATGAAGCAATTGCCTCTGAGCTACTGGCTGAGATAATAACAGGTGACTAATCGATTACGCTTTATTGCGATAAGAATGTATACGGGTAATTCTCTGGTAAAAAAAGTTAAAAAAAAAACATAAACTAAAACAATTTTAAAAATAAGTGAAGGTTATTCTTAAAGCTTTGGATTAGCACTATTTTTAGAGCTAAGATTGATTTTGGAAACTTATTATGTTTTACGAAAAAATATATAAATTCGTTAATTTTTTTGGTTTTGCTTATGAATTTGTTAATTTTTGCAATTATCAGAACAGAAAACAAAACAGATAGAAGATTCCAAAACCATTCTTAGCTCTAATTAAAGTCCTTATCTAGAGCTATTAAAATCACCTTTTCTTATTTTTAAAATTGTTTCAGGTTATGTTTATTTTGTTAACTGAAAAGATGGTCGCACGCGACATCCGTCAGAGAATTACCCATATGCAAAAATATCGATATGCTTAAAATTTAATTTCATTAGCTCATTTAGCCATTGCAATATCGATTTTTGAATTGAAATCTTAAATTGTGCCTTTTATTACAGCTGCTTTCAATGAGGCCATGAAAGAGCAGAGTTCGGCTGAGGAACTAGCCGAGGTGGAGCCCACTGTGAATGGCAATGGTTCGGTGGATTCCTCGCACTCGGATCACGACAGCGTGGAGCTCCATAGCGAGAATGATGCCATAGTAACGGCTAAATTTACACACATCCTGCAAAAAGACGCCTTCTTGGTGTTCCGCGCCTTGTGCAAGCTATCCATGAAGCCGTTGCCCGAAGGTCAGCCGGATCCTAAGTCGCATGAGCTGCGATCGAAAGTGTTGTCACTGCATCTGTTGCTGCTTATACTACAGAATGCTGGGCCTGTCTTCCGTTCCAACGAGATGTTCATCATGGCCATCAAGCAATACCTATGTGTGGCACTGTCCAACAATGGCGTTAGTCTGGTGGCCGAAGTTTTCGAGTTGTCGCTTTCTATTTTTGTGGCTCTCCTGTCAAACTTTAAGGTTCATCTGAAGCGCCAGATTGAGGTCTTCTTCAAGGAAATCTTTCTTAATATTCTGGAGGCCAGCTCTAGTTCATTCGAGCACAAATGGATGGTCATACAGGCTCTGACACGCATTTGCGCCGATGCCCAGTCTGTGGTGGACATTTATGTGAATTACGATTGCGATTTTTCGGCTGCTAACTTATTCGAGCGGCTCGTCAATGATTTATCCAAAATTGCCCAGGGACGACAAGCACTGGAACTCGGTGCCAATCCCATGCAGGAAAAATCAATGCGTATACGTGGCTTGGAATGTCTCGTATCCATATTAAAGTGTATGGTCGAATGGAGCAAGGATCTGTACGTGAATCCCAATATGCCAGCGCCTGCTTTGCAAGTATGTAATATTGTAGTTTTGCAAAAAGAACCGAGCCATAATGGATGCAATTATTTTTCAGGTGCAAGCGCTGCAGTCACCGACGCAGGACTCGCAGGTCACTGACAATGTGGACTCGCTATCTGCGCATAATTCGAGCCTGCGCTCAACTCACGGAGGCTCCAGTCACAGCCTCAACTCTTATGGTAGCGCCAAGAATCAAGAGCTGTTGGACTTACCCGAGGCACTCGAAGAACGCAAGATGCGCAAAGAGGTGATGGAAACGGGCATTGAGCTGTTCAATCGCAAGCCACAGAAGGGTGTGCAATTTTTGCAGGAGAAGCAGCTGCTGGGCAGCACATGTCAGGATATCGCGCGATGGCTGCATGAAGATGAGCGCCTCGACAAAACAGTCATTGGCAACTATCTGGGCGAGAACGATGATCACTCAAAGGAGGTGATGTGCGCTTACATTGATGCCTTTGACTTTCGGCAACTGGAGGTGGTGGCCGCATTGCGCATTCTGCTCGAGGAATTTCGTTTGCCCGGCGAGGCGCAAAAGATTGATCGGCTAATGGAGAAATTTGCGAGCAGATACTGCGAATGTAATCCACAGAATCAGTTATTCCAAATGGCTGATACTGTTTATGTGCTCGCCTTTAGCATCATTATGTTGACAACGGATCTGCATTCGCCGCAGGTGAAGCATAAAATGACCAAGGAGCAATACATCAAAATGAATCGCGGCATTGGCGATAGCAAGGACGATCTGCCCGAAGAATACTTATCATCCATTTATGATGAAATCGCCGAGCATGAAATCAAAATGAAGAACAATACCACAATGCTAATGGCACCAAAGCCAGTTGGCAAACAGCCCTTCATAACGGAGAAGCGACGCAAGCTGCTTTGGAATATGGAAATGGAGGTGATCTCGCTGACGGCCACCAATCTGATGCAGTCGGTTTCACATGTCAAATCGCCATTCACATCAGCCAAGCATTTGGAACATGTACGACCCATGTTCAAAATGGCATGGACACCATTTCTGGCTGCTTTCTCAGTTGGTCTTCAAGACTGCGACGATCCAGAGATTGCAACGCTTTGCTTGGACGGCATACGTTGCGCCATACGCATTGCCTGCATCTTTCACATGTCGCTGGAGCGAGATGCTTACGTGCAGGCTTTGGCGCGTTTCACCTTATTGAACGCCAACTCGCCCATCAATGAGATGAAGGCCAAGAACATTGACACCATCAAGACGCTGATTATGGTCGCCCATACGGATGGCAATTATTTGGGCAGCAGCTGGCTGGACATTGTCAAATGCATCAGCCAATTGGAGCTGGCACAGTTGATTGGCACTGGAGTGCGGCCGCAGTTTCTATCAGGAGCACAGACCACGCTCAAGGACACACTTAATCCCAGCGTCAAGGAGCATATTGGCGAGACAAGCAGCCAGAGCGTTGTGGTGGCCGTGGATCGCATCTTTACCGGCTCCATGAGACTCGATGGCGATGCCATTGTGGACTTTGTAAAGGCATTATGCCAAGTATCAGTGGATGAGCTCCAGCAGACCCAACCACGTATGTTCTCTCTGCAGAAGATCGTCGAGATTAGTTACTACAACATGGAGCGTATTCGATTGCAATGGTCACGCATCTGGCAAGTGCTTGGCGAGCATTTTAATACGGTTGGCTGCAATAGCAACGAGGAGATTGCATTCTTTGCGCTGGATTCACTGCGTCAGCTTTCGATGAAGTTTATGGAGAAGGGTGAATTCAGCAACTTTCGTTTTCAAAAGGATTTCTTGCGTCCCTTCGAGCACATCATGAAGAAGAATAACTCGCCGGCAATACGCGACATGGTGGTGCGTTGCATTGCTCAGATGGTCAACTCCCAGGTAAGATAAGAATCTCTCTTTTGCAAACCATAGATATATGTGGAAATCTTTATTACAGGCGCACAACATTCGTTCCGGTTGGAAGAACATATTTTCCATCTTCCATCTGGCTGCTGGTGATCACGAGGAGCCAATTGTTGAGTTGGCGTTCCAGACAACCGGCAAAATCATTGGCGATCTCTATCGGCGACAGTTTGCCGTCATGGTAGACTCTTTTCAGGATGCTGTTAAGTGTCTGTCGGAGTTTGCGTGCAATGCCCGCTTTCCGGACACTAGCATGGAGGCTATACGACTTGTGCGCAATTGCGCCCAATGTGTTCACGATGCTCCGCAATTGTTTGCCGAGCATGCGGGCATGGAGAACGATGCTTCTGTGGCCGAGGAGGATCGTGTGTGGGTTCGCGGCTGGTTCCCAATGCTCTTTTCTCTCTCCTGCGTGGTCAATCGCTGCAAGCTGGATGTGCGCACGCGCGGTCTCACTGTGTTGTTTGAGATTGTTAAGACGCACGGCGACAGCTTTAAGCCCAACTGGTGGAAGGATCTGTTCAATGTGATTTTCCGCATCTTTGACAACATGAAGCTGCCGGAGCATGTGACCGAGAAATCTGAATGGATGACCACGACTTGCAATCATGCACTGTATGCCATCATTGATGTGTTCACGCAATACTTTGATGTGCTTGGTCATTTGCTGCTCGAGGAGCTGTTCGCTCAGCTGCACTGGTGTGTCCAGCAAAACAATGAACAACTCGCACGCTCCGGCACCAATTGCCTTGAGAATCTGGTCATTTCGAATGGCTTCAAGTTCAATGAGGTCACCTGGGACAAAACATGTCAGTGCATATTGGACATTTTCAATGCAACGCTGCCCAAGGAGCTGCTCCACTGGCGTCCCACAAAGGGCAACGAACAGCTTCAGCAGCAACAGCAGCCTCGTCGCGCCTCAACCACTCCACATTCCAATAACAGTACACAGGAGCCGCCAGTTATGGCACTGGCACACAATCACTTTGAGGCGCTGCACATCAAATGTGTGGTGCAGTTGGAGCTGATACAGACGATGGACAACATTGTGTTCTTCCCAGCGACATCGCGCAAGGAGGATGCCGAGACATTGGCTCAGGCTGCAGCCGATCTCAGTGGTAGTCGTGGTGGTTCGACGCAATCGCAGCAATTGCAGTTAGATTGCCAGCGTGAGGAGCAGGGCATGTATGGATATTTGCGCACTCGACAACTGTTCACACTCGCTGAGTGTCTGATGCAGTCGCATCGTTTTGCTAAGCGCTTCAACGCCGATCAGGATCAGCGCAATTTACTGTGGCGTGCCGGCTTCAAGGGTTCGGTTAAACCTAATCTGCTCAAGCAGGAGACCGCATCGTTGGCCTGTGTGCTGCGCATCTTTTTCAAAATGTACGGCGATGAGAATCGTCGTAGTGACTGGCCGGGCATCGAGCAGGAGTTGGTGCAGGTGTGCAAAGAGGCGCTGGGCTATTATCTGAGTCTGCAAAGCGAGGCGCATCGCGATGCCTGGACATCGCTACTGTTACTTATCTTGACGCGGTTGCTGAAGATGTCTGACGACCGGGTAAGTGCTAATTAAGTGATTTGATGACTTTTAAAGACTAATACTCAATCATCGCTTGCAGTTTGCCACACATGTGTCGAACTATTACAGCCTGCTCTGCGACATGATGTGCTTTGACCTGAAGCCCGAACTGAGAAGTGTCCTTAGGCGCGTGTTTATGCGCATCGGTCCAGTATTCAATATAATGAACGTCAGTGTGAATATGAAATAGTCAAGGCGCTCCACTTACAAGTCACGCCCCGTTTGATGACCCCGCCTCCGTTAACTTTAATGTTACCGTTACGATCGATCACCACGCCCCCGTTCCCACACACGTACATCTCCAATTAGCACCGTTTTAGTTACGTATATATACTCCGTATACTCCGATGTACATGCATATAGTATATATCTTGGCTTTATTGTTATCTTGCTTTTCCCATTGGCCTCCGAAAGCAGAGTTTATATTTTTATTATATATTTATATATACATATACATACATATGCAATTGTAATGTTTATAGGTTAAACAAAGTGTTGTTGTTTTATATAATGTTTACGCACACGCACGCATCGTTGCACCCGCACTAAATGCGTGTGTGTGTGTGTGTGTGCGTACGCGTGAAAGGCTTTAATATGTGAGTATTTGTGTGTGAGTGTCACCTGTATGATCTATAGTTTTTTTTCGGTTTTTCGTTCTGAATTTGGCAAAAGAAAATAATAAAAATGAAAATTATTGGTGTAACCATTTATTTGATTATTCACTACTAAATCTATTATTATCTATCTATTATTGTGTAGTATAAATAATAATTAACCTATGCTAATCCTTAGCCTGTATATTGCTAGTTTTAATTTAAATCAAATTATATATTTCAAATATATCTATTACAACAATTAGACTTGCATCTTTGTTTTCTTATATTTATTGAAACATTTCTCTAATATGACTCAAAGTCTACAACGAATTTTCGTCAAATACAGTAAGTCTATTAATTAATGTAGTTTCGTTTGATTGCTCATTCAATCTTGTTCGTTATAAATAAAAAAAACACTAAAGAACTAATAAAAATCAAATAAAAATAAATTGAAAATGACACATAGAAATACGGTCTCAATAAAAGGATTTAATATTGGATTTTAATAACATTTATAATATGATGTATAGAGAAGGGGGGAAACACGAAACTCATTTAATTGTAGCCGAATTTATGAATTTATTTCAGTAAGTATTTATTTAAAGTACAAATACCTGATTAAAGCAATAATGTGTTTAGTTTGTTGAAATATTTCATAACTATAGCTGTAGAACATTTGCCCGTCACTCAGTGTCATCACAACATCTTTCTTTATACGTATACCATTCGCATGCATTGGTACCATATGATAATAGTAGAGGGTATTAAATAGTCAATCACTTACGTCGAATGAATATCATATGTTTTAAGTGTGTTTTGCAGATATTTGGGCGCTCATTTATAGCTTTTTTATGATGCTCAAGATGTGTGTGGCGCATTTATTATAATAAATAAATAAAGAAATTCACTCGTACGCTTATATTAAGTATACGTACGCGAATCAAGAGGAGTCTTCAGCACACGCGCAATTCTAAATTAGGAGCAGGCGGTTGTGGTTGGGGTTGTGGTGGCTGAATAATCGTACGACTATATAGTCGATGAGGCCTGTTGCCAATTTTGAATGAATTTGATTAAAGAAGCAGAGCAGAGTCCAGTCCAGCCCAATAGCCCGAAATTTATTTATAAAATCTAATAAAAAGCATTTAATTCGCCTCTGCAAATGTCTGCTCATAAGTATTCCGCATGATGTCTATTTTAATGGATCTTGGAACGTACGATTTGCAGCGAGGAATGGTTTCATATACTTCGCATTATACACATCAAATTCTTGGTGTTGAGATGCTTGTGTGTCGGACCTTGAACGTGTTTGTTAAAAGTCTTCTCATGACATCCATCAATACGTTTGTTATTCCTTTCTTCTTTCAAAGTTGCTCTGTTGCTTGCTAACTAACCACAAAAATAGATAGGAATGAATGAATGACGTGTTGTGTTACTTATTAGTCGAAAGTAGTAGGGGAAGCGAGGGAATGTGTGAATTTCAAATTTTGAGTCTTGTGCTAATAAATCTTGTTAATATGTCAATTTCATTGGAACTTAATCAGGCTCTCACTCTTTAACGCCTTGTGGCCAATGAAATCATGAGGTTTCGTGATGTGCTAATTGCCAGCGAACGGTTTTTTCTGCATGATCAATTTAAGAAAAAAACCAGAAATTTACTGGAGCACGTCAGAATATCAACTAAAACTAAAAAATCATTTAAATTTTAAGACTTGAGAAGTTTTGCAGATCATATTTTATCCTGATTAATAACAGTTTAAATTATAACATTTTAATTTTCTCTCTTTTTTTAGTATCTGTTAAAAAAATATGCGTGTATCAGACGTTATTCGCTTAGTTTTTTTTCTTTTAGAGATACTGACTCAACAAAATATTTTTTCCTTGAGGAATATTTTAATTTTGTTTTTCTACAGACGAGCTTAACTGATAAAATAATTAAAATTCAGATAATCTAAAAATAATCTTTAATATGATTTTGTAAAATGAGCAACAATGAGTAATAGTCATGCGAAAGTCCTCAACAACTTTTAGGTTAGTTGTCCAGAGTTGAGAAAAGATATGTTTTTAGCCATTGCCTGACAATTTATTAACCTCTTTCAAAGTAGGATTATTTTACTATATATGCTCGTTGTTGAGGTTCTCTGGGTTAGGCGACATAAAAGATAATTCATATCATAATTTGTAAAGCCTAACCGTGTCGGATGTTAAGCCAAAAACAGTCGCTAGGCACGCGTGTTTATCTATAAAGAAAACAAAAGGAAAACAACGAGACAAAACAAATGAGAAACAAATAAACACAGTAGTGCAGGCTTTTAGATCCAAACACACAGAGTCAGATGCTGGTTTATTTATTTTTTCTTATCAGCGCAAGTGATTAGTTAACGAATAATGCGTCCATGAGAGAGTTCATGACCCGATCTCTGCCAGGAACTGTCTGGAGAGCGTTTCCTAACTTAAATGCCATAAATTGAGATAAGAATCTAATGAAATTAAATTCCATTTAAATGCAACTGACTGACCTTCAGTTTTTTTTGTTTTTGTCTTCTAGTGCGAACAAATATCAGAATGTCGAAAATACGTTAACCCCTCCGCCCAATGCAATTTTGAATCACGGCATCGCAATTACGGAAATGTAATGAAGTTGGCGACGGCCTGTTCACGTGAGTTCGAAACTAGAGATAAAAGTGCGCAAAGTGCAAATAAAAAAAATTGTCGCTGTTCTTAATTGAAAAAAATAAGTCTATAGAATTGAGTCTAAAGCAAACAATTGGGAAATGTAATTTCGCACGCTTAAATTAATTGCGCATACGCAGCGTGGTGCGGTCGTGGAACGGGTCCCTTATACAATCCTATTATGGCAGTCACACGACGCTATGTATTTATATAGAGATTTATCATATGAGCAAAAAAACAAAACAAAACAAAAACCCAGAAACAAAGCCAGTGAAAATTATACAAAATTTCAATTAGCAGCAAATTTGGTTTAACTCGCTAAACTGTCTACGGCAACAACGTGTGCGGATCGGTCTAATGCAATAAAGCGTTGATGAAAATTGAGGCACAGCAGCATTTTGTGATCCCCCATTTCCCTCGCACCTTTGCGGCCTGTTTTCAGCAAAAACATCATCCCCATGCCAATTGTGTAGTTAAGCCCTCTTCCTATTTTCAGTCCGAGATTAACTTGTCATCTCTCGCTTGTTCTCTTACAACGTCTGCTTGTGTGTGTGATCACGCAAGAATAACAACAACACAAATACAAAAAACAATGCACTAAAGTTCAACAATAAATTATACGTCGTGCTTAGACAATTTGTTTAGCACAGTGAGGACCAAAGGGAAAATATGTTAGAATGCAATTCACAATTGCAATTGCTCTGCAACAGTGGCTGTTAACAATGAATAACTGTGACAGTGATAACAGTTTCGATCGCAGGGCTCTCTAATTTCGTATATTGTAGACATTGCGTATACGTGTATTGCGCCACAGTGCACAGGGCAAAACGCGCTGTTTTGTGCGTTGAGCATTGTTAGAATGCAATTCACAATTGCAATTGCTCTGCAACAGTGGCTGTTAACAATGAACTGTTAACTGTTGACAGTACCGATAACTGTTATCGATCGCAGGGCACTCTAATATTCGTATATTGTAGACATTGCGTATACGCAACGTATTGCGCCACAGTGCACAGGGCAATTAACGCGCTGTTTTGTGCGTTGAGCATTGAGGGGAGGTGTAGCCAGCCATGGTGGGGTGAGCTATTGAACTGTCAACAGTATTTTTAACACTCGGCCACTACTCAAAGCCGAGCGACCCCCCAAATACCCCCGCACCATACAAAACGCTGCTCTCAACGAGGTTCAACTGTAGTTTAAGTTCATTTTGTTGCCGCTGCTCACTCATCGCGCTTATTATTTGTTGTTGTTGTCGTCGTCGTTCTTGTTTGTTGTTGTTGCTTCCAATTGACGCGCTCTCTTTCGTCTTTCTCTCTTTCTCCCGCTCGCTCTTTGCGCTCTCTTGCCTCTCTGACGGTTTAGGTGCGTGTTTTTTTTTTTTTTTTGTGTTTATTACTTTTCAGTTGGCGCAACGGCTTCGAAGTCAGCGACGCTACCTCGAGTCGAGCAGTCTACGGCCAGCGGACTAACTAAGCAGACGCGCTCCCATTCCCATTTTCCCCATAAACGTGAAAGGTAACAAGCAACCAAGTTTCCCGGGTTCTGTATAAAACGAGCCGTAACGTTCTACACGAAACTCAAACGCGTGCCAGAAACCGCGAGTGCAACAGCAAAAGTCTTTCGTTAAATAGACAACCAAAGATCAATTCTTAAGATGAGCCACCACTGGGGTTACACCGAAGAGAATGGTAAGTAGCAGACTTAGGAAATAGTGTTAGTGATCAAATAAAGTAAATACATTTGTGAAATACAAATCGGAATTTCATTAGCTATTTCGCTATTTGAAATCAAGTTCAATGATCGCATTCAACCATGAGTTATAAACAAATTCTCTAAAAACATATGCGTAGTAGTGCATACAATCTTCGGTTTTGTTTTGTGCTCAACCCAAAAAAGTTTTTGTTTACAAACAAGAAACGAATTCACGCAAGCGCAGCGTGCGTGTTTTGGGAAAGTTTTTTTTTTGTCGAGCCAGATTGGGACAGGTTCGATCAGTGCTGAAGGGTGCTGTGATCTGCGAGTACGTGCAGTTTGTTGCATACAAATGTTGTAATGCTGCTGCAATGCTGTAATGCTGTAATGCTGCAATGTTGTGCTATGTAATGTTTGCTGGTCAATTGAGGCGAGTCTTGATTGAATACACATGTTATCTAATAGATAACAGGCAGCACTTGCATTGTTCTTGTTTGTTTGTTTGATGAATCAAATACGTCATCGGCATTTGTGGCCGCAGACAGCGAGCAAGGTTTCTAATGAATTTTTGCAAAACGATAAGATATACTATATATGCGAGCATGCGAGTAAGTTTTTTATTTCTCAGTTGAGAAACGTGTAAAAAAAATGAAACAATTGCTTAAGTCAGGCGAATCATTATCTTCCCCACTGAAAGGCAGAGAGAGGTAGTAGAGTGACTAAATTTTAAGTAATTGCTATATCATTGATTACTCAGCTGTGGCAAATTTTGGTTCCTTATTTTTATTTGCGTAATTTGTTTTTGTTGGGTTCACACTGGTTAATACCGGGTCGCAGCTTCAACTCCCAGTTCCCAGCTTCATGTTCTCAGTGGGAACATTCGCAGTTAATTGAATCAAGCACAGTTTGCCCGCAAATGACGCTTGGCGCGTTCAATTATATGCATCATCGAATCGCCACTCCACAAAACTCGCACACCCAAACACCCTACACACAACCACAAACATAATCGTATATGTAGTACACCAACGACAGTCAAGAGTTTTATATAGAGACATCGGCACGTTCGTTGGGTGTTCATAAATATGCGACAGCCATAATTAAATCGTATAGTTTTGACTCTGGGTCTGGGTCTGGCTCTGTCTCTGGAGAGGTGAAGAGAGCAGAGTTGTGTTCCAGCAGTCGCCGCTTAGCACTAGCTGTGTCTCGTGATCTCCACTAGACGCTAGTTGTTGCGGGTGCTTCCCATTAAACCAGTCGCAAAGAGAGCCAGACAAAAACCGATCGCATTGAATCCAGTTCTGAGTTCTCTTTAACGCTACACTTTTGGCACGGGTTATTACGCATTTATTGGCAAATTTTGTAGTATACAAAATTATTCCGAGTAGATATTACCAACTCTCATAAAAAGTCTTTTTAAAGGAAAACCAATTTAATCTGATTTAAAATAGTCACATATTAGTACATAAAATAAATATTTCATGTTATTGCATCATAAATATATATTTAAACCAATTAAAAGGCTATTAATTAGCGTATTTAACATTTTTATTCGTAATTATTAGCAAATTTGCATTGAAAGAACACAATTGCAACCTTCAAATTCCCAACTTTAATAAGCTCTTTTAAAAGAGAATTTTTTCCAATCTAAATTCTAATAGTTTCTTAACTAGTGTATCGACAATTCGTTAATACTCTCAATTCTTTAGTCTCTTTAGTGTTTATTTCGCATTAATATCGTTGACTTCGTTTCGCGTTTTCGTTTTCATTTCGCCTCTCTCTCTCTCTCACACACACTTTTGATATATGGTGGCTTTTGAAGGCAGTTCATTTACTTATGTGACGCTGGTCAAGTGCATGTTCGGTTCTTAAGGACGCATTAAAGACCGGTTCCAAAGTCAAATACTGTATTGTTGTCATGGCTCACAGCCTGTCAAATGTTCTGCTGCAAACAAAACAACAACAAAAAAAAACTTAAAAAAACCCTGCCTTTGTTTGTGTCTCTGCCCATCCCTGGACTCATTTAACGTCACATGATATATATTCATTTTACTTCACTTATCGTTCAATAAAATGATATGTGAGCTCGATCATAAAAGAAATGTTTGCATCTACGAAATCGACTTCACATTTTTGGCAATTCGTTTTGATTTGTTTAAATGGAGCTGATTGCGTTGATTGATTTGATTTGTCTGCGACGGAAACTTTCCAATGCGGGCGCTTCCCCTCGCCGCTCTCCTCTATCTATTTTGCTTCCACTCTTATCAGAAGACAGTACTCCATACCAAGTATAACACATTCATATTTATGGCCCACTCAACGCTTGAGTGTTTTTTACATTAAGCATAAGTGTTCCTAAATTGAGTATTTCTATATGTATACTCGTATATAGTATATACTCATATATAGGTAGCAGTATATACTATATTGTTTATTATACTATACACACATCAAGATTATGTGATCTTTCTAATCAAAGCATTTCAATTCACACACACACACACCTCTGCCCCTGTCAAACCTGCAGACACGCTTATACTAGAATTTCAGATTAAAACTCGCGTGTTTATATTTTGTAAATCAATCAAATTTCATTAAAGACGCGTTACTTTCGTCCGCTGATAATACAAAGTCCTATAAATTGTATTCTATTATTAATAACTTACTACCTATAAAGTATACTTTACCCCTGTCTTTTTGCTTATCTACAAAGAAGTCACAGGGGAATTGTGCGATATTTGATATATTTCTAATCATAATGACTAAAAACTGGGCGTATTTATATTTTATTTAAAAATACCTTAGATGTATTCTTTAATTAACTGATTGTTCTCTTTGCCAACTGCCTTATCTTTTACTTAAAATTTCCTTTCTCTTGTGATTCACAGACTTTGCACACCGGCTCTTAAAAATGTGCAAATTCATATAGAAATCTGAATCATTATTTTTTATCTCATTATATTCCACACTCACTTCTTAATGCCATGTATGAATTAGATAGTCATATTTCTACAGAGTGATTCCCTTTTCAGCATTACAAAAGATTATTCAAATCGATTATGATAAACTTATTGACGCGTTCAAGATATATGTTGTATATAATATACTATGCCCAATATTCCTTTCTCGATAGCTGATAGCTGATCAAAGAGCTCCCCGGAGGTGTGAGAAAATGTTATTTTCACAATATTTTTATATAATTTCTTGCCTGGCGCGGTGTGATAAAAATATACATTTAATTTATAAGCAAACTTGCTTGAAAATGAGAAAAACAATCAAATTTATGATTTGGAAAATTTTTGCCTGCAGATTAGCATTCCAAGCAGCCACATCACAAATTGTGTGCTTCGTACGTGACAATTTGATCGAATTTACAATAGAATTCGCAAAAGTTTTATTTATTTACAATAGTATTTATGGCAATCCAATAATTCTATTCCTGGGCCTCCTCGTCCGGTTTATGACCGACAATTTTCACATGCAAACAAATAATTAGCCATAAACAATTTGGTCAAAAGGGTTACGTCGAAATTGTACTGGCCATGAAGTGTTCGATAAACGTTGTCTACCAGCTTAAGCTGGCAGTGTTGGGGCTTCCCAGTGTCTGTCGCTGGCATTATGCAAGAGGGTTGCTTATTCAATACCAGTTATTCTATAGAGGGAGGTATCATTTCGAGTGAGAATACTAGTGTCCCAACTTGAATATTCCATTTTCGTCTCAGTTCATTGTACGAGTTGCTCATTCATCTGAAGGCCCAATTAGCATGCATTTCCTTACGCCCCGACTCGATCCGATGCGATGCGATGTGATGCGATTGGCACATGAGAGGCACGCAATAAACTCATGATGACACTTATATAAAATTCTTATATATTAGTATATCTATTAGTTATTATCATGCAAGGCTCGCTCATCGAATCGTAAATTCGTAAATGCTAATGGAAAGCTTGGAGATGCATCGTAATAATTTGTCTGCCCAGTTTTGTTTGTTTAATAGCTCGAACATTTTATTCACAAATCTTAATGGATGACACATGAGCTGTAATACTTATACGCACCGTATACCCTCAGCTCATTTGAACGTCGTGAAATGCCATCAAAAGTTGTGCGACATCATAAACTTTGTCTGGCTGATCGCAGATACAGACCATAAACGATAAAGTTAGCGCATTTTAAAATCTCGTTTTATATACTCATTTATAGGGTATATTTCCGTCGTTGGCTTTCGTTTGTTGATGTTTTGCGGAATGGAAACGAGAGTGCATGAAAGAGGAATCTTGCATAAATTCTAATGAAATTTCCAAAGCTAGCACTCGCTTATTTCCTGGTGTCTGGAAAAATAGACGCAAAACAAAACAAGTTTTCCGATTTAACAAGCTGTTGTCTGTCTCGGCTGTTCCACTGTTTACTCCATATACTATTCTATGCATACATATATGGTGTGTATTTCGAATGCCATATTAAGAGCGGGTTATTTTGTTATTTGCAGTAATTCAATTTAAAAACCATTTGGATTTTATCGCAACTGATCAGTCGTTAATTGCAGCTTTTTTGCTCTAATTGAAGTGCTAAATGTTGCAATTGTTTATGAAGCGTGTATTGTCGCAATATGTTTAAATATTAACGACAGTTCTACTATTTATGTGTGCTTAGTGCAAATATTTATGTGCTAATCCATTAGAGCTTCCTACATTTCTCTCATATGCTTCCTATGATTTTTGCTTTTTATTGCAATTGTAAATTTCTGGCACGTGAATTTCCTCCAGCTGCTTTGCACAAGTGTCCAAGTTCAGTTGACAATTATTATAATTGTATTCACTACAATAGTCGGGTATATCCATTCGGTAATACATTCATCGACTTTGTAAGTCTCTCTTTTTAAGAATATGTTTCCATCACAGTTTTAGTTTTAGATTAATATAATATAAACTTAAATTGCTCTACTATTCTATTTATTCCCGATAGAGTATTTAATTGCTGGCAGTTAGAATGCTAGAATTTCACCCGGCTGTATTTATTTAACAAACTTTTTATCTGTTGAGCGAACGTTGACGCTTGATCTTTAGAATCACCAGTAAACGTCAACAACAAACTTGGCAAAATATTTGTCTGTGGCTGCAGTCAAAAAAAAAAAAAAAAAAAAAAACTCGAGCGAAAAAGGCAGAGTAGATAAATATGATAAAATTGAGTAAATGAAGAACCAACAAAGCAGCGGAGAAAATGACAGCTTCATTAACTTCGTAAGCTGGCAAAATATTGTTATAAATCATCAGCTTTATTACTGGGCGGAAATTTGCACAAACTCGCTAAATTACAGAAAGGATCGTGCGGATTCTCGATCGTGGCGTATACTTGATATATGCACGCATATAAAACGAAAGACAGTTTGTATTTATTGACGCTGTCAATTTGTTTGTCACATGCTCAAATTGCCTGCACAACTCTCCTATAATTCTTTAGCCAAATTGACACTTTTTCACTTAATTACATAACCAATGAGGAAGAGGAAGAGCAAAGAGAGCAAAGACATCGATATTGATAAGAAAAATGCAATGCACATGACTATTTATTTGATTTATCAATTTCGCTGGGCTTTAAAATCGCAGACATTAACTGCGCAAAGACACCTTAAGACCATAGCTTGGGCTCTAATGATTTATCATGTGTCAAAGACCAAAATGTATTCCAAGCTAGGTAGATAGATAGATAGATAAGGCAGGTGCAACCTTAACATTCGTAAGATACTTTTTCCTTTTCGTTGGCCGCAACTCGTAACCCCCTTTTAACCCCACGGTATGTGGGTTGGCTTGGTGGCTTCTTTTGCGGTTTATCTCGTGTGTGCGTCAGTGCGACGATCCTATCACATGACTCGCCTTCCACCTCCCACCTTCCTCCTCCCCCGCACCAATAACTTTTGTGTGATTCTGTAGATCGGCACGTGACGCCATACGCCCGCAGTCAACATTTGTTTCTATTTGTTCTTGCGGTTGTAGCTGTTGCAGCTCCACACGACAACAATAATTAAACAACAACAAAAACCAAATGCAGCAAACAGCGCAAATAAGATCAAGCGCTTGCTTGCACAGCTGGTTGACTAGATAAAATGCCTCTATTGTTGCTTTTACAAGTAAAAGTTATTTATGCAATATTTGCAACGGCATTAAAACACTTTTACAATCCCCAACTATCTTTATGCCTATAGACTTAAGAACAAGTTTATGCAAGCAAACGATTGCGAGGCTCGTAAAATCCACTAACTAATTGTAATTTATTTTATTACCCTCAGTCAATTATATATATTTTTTGTGTTTTTCGTAAACCTTTCTCTTAAAATACCAATAATTATTATTAATAAATATAAATTTTTATTTTACTCAAATTAGTTATTGGCTGAAATTGTTAACGCCATTTTAACGTCATACTATAAGTTACATGTTTAGCAGGGCCCTTTATAATATAAAGAGGAAACCACATACCAAATATCGAGATTATGGCCTAAACGTTATATAAAATAAAACTGTTTAACTAATCCTTGAAATAGTCTAAAACAGTCACCGATTATTGAGTTAAATAAATGCAAGATTAAGTATTTTTTTTATTGTCAGGGATCAAAAACAAATCCAAAATCACATTAATAATGAGCTTGGAATAATTTTTATAACTGCTATCCATAGGGTAGATGGGTATTATAACTTTGTGCCTTCAGGCAGAAGAAGGCATCCTAAAAACCATAAAGTATATATAACATATTCTTGATCAGGCCGAGACGATATAGCCATGTCTGTCTGTTCGTTTGAACACCTATGTTAGATCTAGGCGAAACTCGTGATTTTGTGTGTGAACTTTTACACAAATAATTCATCTCTCGCATCCAAAGTTACGCATTTTAAACCTAAAGAATTTATATATATAATATATAATGTGATTCATCTTCAATGACTTCACTTTCGTGTCACCACCACAAATTGAGTAAATAATCATGGAAAATTGTGGTTTGTTTTATTTACTTTGCTTTGTTTAATGACAAATCGGTTGTTATTAATAAAGTCCAAATGATAAAACACTTGAGTGAAAAGGTGATTAGTAATTACAGATTGTAGCCTTCAATAGAAGTTAGTTAATTGATTTGCTCCAAAATGAAATGACATTTAGTTAAATTGCTGGCTAATAATAGTTTACGAACTTTGCTTAATTCCAGGACCCGCACACTGGGCCAAAGACTATCCACAGGCATCCGGTCATCGTCAATCGCCGGTGGATATAACACCCTCCACCGCCACCAAGGGCAGCGACCTCAAGGTGGCTCCCCTCAAGTGGAAGTATGTGCCAGAAGACACCAAGAGTCTGGTCAATCCCGGTAAATAGTAGTAGATAATTTGATGCACGGCATTTTGCTTATTCCCAATGATTATGTCGATTGCAGGCTATTGCTGGCGCGTGGATGTGAATGGTGCCAATTCCGAATTGACTGGTGGACCATTGGGTGATCAGATCTTTAAGCTGGAACAGTTCCATTGCCACTGGGGCTGCCAGGACTCCAAGGGGTCGGAGCACACAGTCGATGGTGTCTCCTATGCCGGCGAACTGCATCTGGTTCACTGGAATACCACCAAGTATAAGTCTTTCGGCGAAGCAGCCGCCGCTCCCGATGGTCTGGCTGTATTGGGCGTGTTCCTGCAGCCGGGTGATCATCATGCTGAGCTGGACACTGTGACCAGCCTGCTGCAGTTTGTGCTGCACAAGGGTGATCGGGTCACCCTGCCCCAGGGCTGCGATCCTGGCAAGCTGCTGCCCGATGTCCACACCTACTGGACTTATGAGGGCTCCTTGACGACGCCCCCATGCTCTGAGTGCGTCATCTGGATTGTGTTCAAGACACCCATTCAGGTGTCGGACGATCAATTGAATGCCATGCGCAATCTCAATGCCTACGACGTCAAGGAGGAGTGTCCTTGCAACGAGTTCAACGGCAAGGTGATCAACAATTTCCGCCCTCCTCTGCCGCTAGGCAAACGCGAGCTTCGTGAAATTGGTGGACACTGAGGATGGAGAAATGGATTTCTTGGATAGAACGGATGGTCAAAAGTGATTGGATTCAAGTCGTATGCTTAGTATATCACAGCGTGCACCTTATATAGATGGATGGGAGGCACTCGATGCCGATGATCCAAATTGTTAGTCTCGTTTTAGTTCTTATTACTTTATAACAAACACTTGTACCTCTTTATTAAGTATCTGCTTGTATAATTGTATGTGTAACATGTATCTTGTATCTGTACGTTTGTTTGTTAAACATTTGCTAAATAATGACAATTAGATTAATGTGTATTACACTTTATGGTATTACAAAATAAATATATTACGTTTAGATGTTGCATATGAAAAACAGTCAAAAGAAATGTTTTTTTTTATTTATTTTTTTCTTTCAACTGATTACGAAATGGGCCATCTATGCAGATATCTTTGACCTATCTCAGACGTACTGCTTCTGTTTTCATTATATTAATATTTGCAACATACTGTCTAAATCTCTCTCTCTCTCTCTCTCACTTCTGAAGTCAACAACGATAGCCAGAAATACCCAAATTCTTTTTATATTCTATCTATATTGATTGAACATAGAGGAGCACCTAATCATTCCTCTTCGAAGGTTCTTGAACTATTTCCAATTGTATTGAAATTGCATACTTAATAGCACCAATTTTTACTGCATACTTTCGGGAGGTTCAAAAAAATCGAATCGCAGGAATTAACTGCTGGTCAAATGTTTCATGAGCTCCACGTTGAGATTTTGAGAAACTTTTTACATTGTTAATATTATATACTTTGTTGGTCTTATAAGCAAGAAATTAAATGAATAAAAAAGAAAACAGAACATCTAAAAATAAATAAGAGAGATCACATACATAAAAGGATAAAAAGAAGTAAATGACAGAAAAAGATTCAAAGAATATAATTTATGTAGAAGAAAGAATTCATTTTACCAAACTTATTAAAATCCAAAGATATAAGATTTCTGAAAGACTTTTTTATTTTATTCCCATTTAGCAATCATTAGGAAAAGTACTACTTATTATATTCAACAATTACTTATATTATTCAACAATTTAAAAACCATTTAAATTACACATTCTAATATGTTTTTGTTGGAAATATGAAATGAATACACTTGCTTTTCATTTTATTTGTCACGTCAATTTAAATATTATGACAATATAATGTTTGTCCTTCGTAATTTTCAACTCTGCAAAATTATTTTTATTTATTTTCTTTAATTTTCTTTATGGGATGAACTTTTTTTTTGGCATAAACAGTCTTACTATATTAAACATTTATATTTTGTTTTGAATTGCTCTAAATATTGGTTAAGGCTGGTGTTACTAATAAAAATATATAATTAAACATATGGAACAGTCATCACTCAATTATTAAGTAACCATAGTTTGAATCAGCATGACGATATAACTCGTGATCAGGAATTCCTAATTTAAACTGTTTTGGCTATAACAGATAAAAATCAAATTAAGTAGACACTCGAATTGCCGTCAGATAAAACAAATAGAAAGAATACAGTAAAAACATACAATTTTTAATGAAGGCCATAAATTCACATGTGATTCATTAGCTATGTTAAGTATATAATCAAATGAATTATATATGTTTGTATTATTCATTAATTTACACAACTTATCACCAAACCAAAATGGAAATAGTGCGAGGAGACTTTAGTTGGCATATGAATCGACTCTTTTCTAAGCACTTCACCTTTTTCATAACAAACCCATTCTCTTGAGAATCACTTACTAATGCCACGCATTTTCTTTCGTCATCCACTTTCATGGCTTTAGCGATCCATTTGACATAAACAGGATGCGATCCCGTGCTAATCGAAATATAATCCTCCTGGCCGAGATTGTTAAGATCCAACCAATATTTCTTAGTCTCATTGAGATACAAACTTATGAACAGACGTTCTTCGTCATTCGCTAAGTTAATAAGATTGCTGCTTAGATTGCGACATTTCTGTGCAGCTTGAAACCAATTTTCTTCATCCTTTGCTATGTAATAATAATTGCGTCCGATTAATTTGAAAGGCTCCAGGTTTTTATGCAAATTACTTGGCACTGTATTGACTTCCTTGTACTCGACTCTAGTGCTAAAATTAGAGCCTATGGAAAATTTAAAAAAATCAATTTAAGTAAAAGTTTGTGAACATTAGAAAAACTTACATTCAACCAGTGCCAATGGCAACATGATTTGAAGAAGCAACACCGTAACAAGTTTATAGCGATACATTTCACTTGGAGTTCAAATCGAGTAATGATCGATCCTAATGCCACAGTTTCAATGACATCACCTATCAGAGTGCCTGTAATATTTATTATTTCTATTTACTTAATCATCCATTTCATACGAACACGCTAAATCTAAAAATATAGAAACCTCAAATAATCGGAAACTGTACATTGGTTTCATATATAAAGTTGGAGAACATGAAAATATTTTTTTATACTTTAGTTTTATTATTGAATCTTCTCTTTTTTTGCCATTGAGCCACGTTCTTAATAACTATCACTGGGTAGGTTCATCAATATGACGGACTCGGGCAACAGACTGCAGTAGTTTATTATATTATGTATCTAATATATCTCAAAATTTTTGACTAGGCTGTATGGAAAATAACAATTTTGGTTTTGATAGCAGTCCCCACCATTAACTCATAGAATTATATGGGTTTTAGTACAGAATAGTAAAGCAGGAGATTGAACGTTTATAACTAAATAGAGGTTGATTTATTTTAGTTTTGTGTGCTCTTAGCTTAGGTGTGCAAACGCGAAGTGAGTCTATCGAGGCGAACTCTAGATCGTATAGTCCATTTAAGGGTAAACTTAACGAGCTTGCAATTTTATTTGCTTACTTTAACTTCCATTTGTCTTAGACCTGATTCTACTTTCACTAGAAGGACAACATTTTCACGCCGCGTGCTTAGCAAATTCTTGCAGATTGTTCGGCTTTTGGGTCCATTGTTGGAAGTACTCAGATTTCAATTGTGACCATGCCAATTGATAATCCACAGCCATTTTTTTACACTTCGCATATGACAAACTGTCCAGATCAGTCAATTGGAGCTGCAACTTTTCACGCAACTCGCTGCAGCAGTGGAGAATATCCAGAAATCCGTGGAGTAACTTATATTTACTAACTGCACATGCGGCTTGTGGAGTGGACAATTGCTTCTTAGTAACGCCTTGGCGTTTGCCATTGACCGCAATTTCAAAAGGCCTAAAGAAATTAATACTGTTGTAATACACCTTCGGTAAAAATTTGTAAAGGTAATGCTGCTTACCGCAATAATTCTGGCATTTGAGACCAAATTAAACCACTCGGTGATGGCTGCCAATCTGCACGTTGTGCGTACTCGAACTTTTGCGTCGCATCAACTCGAATCAGTGGCTCTTGAGGAGGGCAGCACCTTTGAGGACAGTTTTTACCACGCCATCGTTGGTAAATGGCTCGTTTTAGGCTGTCAATATGTGCGTAGCGACAGCTAAAATTGTAACTACTGAAGTAGATGGGCTTGTCAATCAGCATATCAAGCAGCGCTCCTTGAATACCGATCACATTCCAGCGGGATAACTTATCGCTGCAGGACATGGACAGCGTACGTTCACCACGACCTGGCTTGGTGCGTAAAGCCGCCGGTGTTTGAAGCATGCAATCATCGCCGGTCTTTACGTCCTGATTTATCAGTTTTGCGCCTGTAAAAACTGAATTGCTGTCACATAATGGGATTCCATTTTCATTGTCATTATCACTGTTATCAACGTCAAGTCGTTGTCGTTTTGGTAATGGTTCCTTAGATTCATCTACTATGCACGCATCCCCGCAAGGAGTTTGTGTGCTTAGAAAATGAAACTCTAGTTCCTTGTCGAGCATAAAATAAACTGAATCTGACTTCCAGCTGAATATTGTTTCGTCGACCTTATCCTGTGGCTGCCTTTGTTGCTTGGCGGCTTTCAGTATTTCGTAGTATAAATACCGGAGAAATGCACGTCTTGCGAGTACTTCGGCATGGGAGTCATTTAATATGAATCCACTGGCACAAAGTTTAGTGCGGCCAATGCATTTGGTTCTATAAATTTTTAATTAACGATTCTATAAAATATATCAACTTTATAACAACAAATTTAAATAGTTACCCCGTTGCCAGAGACACTACTTTACTGGTTTGTGTTCGCCTATTGTACTGCACTACTCCTGATAATACTGTCCATTGTCCATTTGTGGGTTTGCCAGTTTTTGGTAATTCGCGGAATTTGTTGTAACATAATTGTGCAATCTGTTGCACAGTTGGTTTGTTGTCAACTTGAGAGCACATTAGAAACAATAGAGATGGAAGTGAGTTCGTAAATAGCTTAGCAAAAAATCGATTAAAACCGATCTCAAATCGGTGCCAGACTGTGTAGCCGCTGCGGCCGAAAATATACCATCCAATTGCATAAAAAATATATATTTATATAAATTATATAGAAAATTTTCTAATTCATAAATATTATATATAATACACAATTTAATATAAGTCATGCCTGTTTTGATTAGTATGGCACAAACAGACACCCTGTGCTGCATAGTGACTTTCGATGAATCGATAACACAACAACACATCTGGTCTGAACACAATATTAAAAACAAAACAACAATTGTAGTTGCAAAATACAAAACAATTTTGTAACTTTAACAAAAAAAAGGCATGCCGAAAGTAGTCTCACGAAGTATTGTTTGTTCTGACACAAAAGATCAAGAGGAATATAATGAGGAAAAACCGCTAAACATTTACTACTGTTTATGTGGGAAAATGTCATTAATATTGGGTACGTCTTAATATTAGAATGCCAATACAAATATTTTATTAATAAATTTCATTTTTATTTAGATTGCGCTATTACTCAATTGCCTTTGCGCGAAGTGGATAATGCGCGAGTTATTGATACCAATGACCACGCCAACAAATTGACATTCAACCCAGCACCGCAAATAATTTATATTCGTCGCAAAGAGAAAGGAATTGAGAAACAATATCGCTATAAAGTGGGTTTTAAAATTTAAAAAATATATATTCTTAATAATATTGCCTATGTGTTTTACAGTGTCGTAGCTGCAATCTACCATTATACTATCGACATAACAATGACTCCCAAATTACTTTCGTAATGAGCAATGCACTTGTGCGCAATAAAGGCGAACATCCCTTGGCCCAGCTTCTGGCTGCTGAAACAAAGAGTAACCCCACAACAACTACAGTTGTTGCTCCAAGTGGAGTGGCAAACGCGACAGCGACTGCAAATGTCGATGATTCGGGCATAGTGGATGCCAGCGGCAAGAAGGTTATGGTGACCCGTCATACAAAAAATATGGGCAAGTTTAGTTCTGTTACTGTGTCCACTATAGATGAGGAAGAAGACGAAATTGAGGCGGTAAGTGGAACTTTGCTCAGATGAAAATGTTGTTGACTTATTAATACAATCGTTTTTTTTTTTAGCGAGAAATTGCTGACAGTTACGCGAATAATGCTCGAATTATTGAGAAACAGCTTCAGCGCAAAGGGGGCAAGCTGACAGATCTAGGTGCTAATTTTAAACCGGATATTGCTCAGCCCCCCCAGAAAAAGCAACGGGGCACCTTACTGGAAAGATAACTTTATTTGCTCATATTTATTGCAACAACAACTTAATAAATAATAAATTTAAAAAAACACACGCGAGGGCTGTTCCAGAAACAGCCGGTGTAATTACTGAAATTCTAATTTTTTAATTGCGTTCAATAATACCGATGTTTTTTATACAGAGGCAAGAACTTTAAAATGCACAAACACATTCCTCAGGGCCAATTTTTCCAGATTTTCAAATCGCCAATTATTAGGGGGCTAAATAGCTCGATGAATGTGATGCTTGAGAAATCAATCTTTAATTTTAATTTTCATCTACTATTCCTGAGAAAGCCCTCATACAACCCGATTGCATAGACACGCCCGAGAGATTCTATAAAATGATAGTCACTGCATTTGTAACGCCAGTTGGTTTTATTAAGTCGTTAGTTAAAGAAAAAAGTTGATCGCTTATCATTTTAAGAAAAATTGCATCCTTTATAGTATCAATACTCTAAACGAAATGGACTATCGAAAATGTACATATACCATTATAATAATTCTAATTATTGACTCAAGTATTTTTAACAAAACTGTTGTTTGCTTAAGTGAAACTCCATGTGATTGCATACATGAAAGTGAATGTGATTATGTATCTAAAGCTAAATACTTCTACAAAGATCTAAGGATCTTACAGCCTTGCGCTTTGCCAAGTGAAGACTTCTATTGCTGTCCGAGTCCTATAAAAACCACAATTTCAGAAAGAAGTAAGTTTGTAACTTGCAAATCCAATTTTGGAATTCAGGTTTTCTCATAAAAAGTAATACAATTCAAATTAAAACCAATATTGTTAAAGCCTAGGTATTATCAAACCAACTAGAAGAGATCGGATGTTGCATATAGGCATTTACAAAATGACATCCCCTTACGTGTATGTGACTAAATTTATATATACAATTATAGTAATTATAATTATTGACTCAACCATTTCTAATGAAACTGCATACCAATGTGATGCTTTACTTATATATGTATATACTTGTAGTATGTACCTAGAGATCAAACGAAAATAAAGTCTTGCGATGTGCCAGCTTAGCCCTGAATGGGATTCTACTATTGCTGCTCGAGACAACAAAAACAAGTAAGAAAGCTACAGTCGAGTATACTCGACTGTGAGATACCCGTTACCCAGAAATATCTTTGCGATATTTTTCTCAAAATATACCGAATATATCAAGTTTATTTACTAAATATTTTGCCACGCACAATATACCAGATTGTCATCTAAAGCAACTAAGACCCCGCCCATACAAAAATTTCTAACTTCGACAATTTTAATCTTGTGATCATAACCTATAGTTGTTATTATATATACCAAAACTTATATATACCAAAACTTGGTTGCGATCAGATAGTATAAAAATTAGCAATCTCAAAATAAGTTACCCGCAACCCATTAGAAAAGTATTATAACTTTCTTGTATGGGCAAAGAACTGACCCATTCTTTCAGCGTCAACAGGGACGTGCCATGTAGTTCCGTCTTAGTCTGTCCGTCTGTCCGGACCTAGATCTCAGAGACTATTTGCTATAATTTTTTTTCGACAGCATTTTTATGTTTGCACGCAGATAGTTTGTTTCAAATTTTTGAACTTCCGCCCCCGCAAACTATAATTGTGATTCCTCAAAATTTGGTTCGATCAGATAGAAATTGCCGAAGTTATTAAAGAAATACTGCGCAAAAACGCCCACTTTCTAGGGGTGTTAGTTGTTTGGCATACAATTGGTATATTTTGCATTTTATGGTATATCTTGAATCAATATCAATCGACATAATTATACCAAATATATAATTTGTATAGCTTTCTTACTTGCTTACACCATTTAGATTAAGTACGTCTAAAAAAGCACAAATAATTTTTAGTAGCCAAAATTAAGAAAAAAATGAGGTGTTTTTTAAAACCCAAACACAACAATTTAAAATATTTTGTAATTAAAGCTTAAGTACTAATTGCGTTATTGGGTAATTAGTAGTTGTTAAAAAAAGATTAAGTAATCTATGTATATTACTATCGTTTTTCCATCAGAATGCAAAGAATTTTCGCAAATTGAAAACTTTTGTAAGGAGCATCATTTGATCAACAGAGGAAAACCTGTAGAGCCGAATGAAATATCATTTATCGCCTCAATTCAAATGAGAGACAAATCTGATGATAAATCTCCTTGGGAATGGAAATGCGGTGGGACGTTGATTGATCCGAAGTTTGTTTTGACTGCAGCGCATTGCTTTGAAAATATTGATACTGCAACAACGTAAGTAAGATATTTTTGTCTAAAATAATATTAATCGTAATATCTTGCAGAGAAATTACTGTTCTCTTAGGAGCTCATAATATAACCGAAACAACAGAAAGGAATGATTATGGACGATTTAATGTAACAATCAAAATACACGAGGATTATTTCAATAGTCCATTTGGTGACATTGCTCTTCTGGAACTGGGAAGTGCTGCAGACATTAGAACGCCTAGAATTCGACCAGCTTGCTTGCCTACATCAAGTGGAAAGGAAATTAAAGAATTTAGGGCTGCTGGTTTTGGTACAACCAATGGGCGCGATTTCCCAAGTGCATTATTGCAGACAACTTTGATGACAAAGCCAATTGAAAATTGTCGCCTTACGGAAGATACCCAGTTAAATGAAACTCTTCAATTCTGCGCAGCGCCGAACGGAAGAACTGGTGGCGATGTTTGCCCTGGTGACTCTGGCGGTCCAGTATTCATAGAATATCCTGGTCGCAATGATTGCCTTTATGCGGTAATGGGCATCGTTTCCGAAGGGAATTTCTGCAATGTCGATGATCCTCATACGTTTCATACTAGAGTTTGGTATTATCGAGAATGGATTGAGAGTATTGTATGGCCCAATGAGAAGAATTCATAACTGTACATTGGTTTGAAATATCATATTAATAAATACATATATATGATAAATATAAATTATGTTGTGAAATATATACGAGTAATATACTTGCTAAACATTTAAAAAAAAAAAACACTTTTATAAAAATATACCGCAAAATACTAACATATACTGAAGGCTATATTTGGCATGTGGATATTGTACCACATTCAAAATATAACAAAGAGTACAAAATATACCAGATTGTCAGCCGAAGCCACTAAGGTCCAATTGCAGTAGGCGCTTTTGCCATACGAAAGTATTTTGTCAATTCTTCTAAAATGTTCTTCTGATCGCTAGCAAATTTTAAGGAGTCACAAATACTATTTTTTTTTAAGATCAGCTCTCTAGGTTCAAAATAACGTTTGCTAATTGATTTTTTGTCGATTAGCGGGTTGGATGGGGCCGTGGCAAAAACTTAAAACAAACTTTATAAAAAATAACAAGTGCTGTCGAAAAAAAATATATGTTTTATCTTTTATAGTCTCTCATATCAAGAGTTTCATACGGATAGACGATCATGGCTATATTGTCTCGGCAGGTAGAAGAACGCTGATCAGACCCATAAATATATATAGTTTATCAGCGTTTATCAGAATGCCTATACTTTATGGGCTGTTAGATACATTTTCTACCGGCGCATACATTTCCTGCCATTCTACACTATGGGTATCGGGTATAAAAACAATAATAAATAAGAAAGAAATTATTTGAAAATGTAATCAAAACAATAAGAAAACTGCGCGTATGCATGCACGATGTACTGAAATTCCTTTAAAACAAGTAATCTACACTCGAGTATGTTAGACTGCTACACATTTTGAATAATAGCTAAACAATGTGGTAATATTTTAAAAAATAATAAAATATACCGATGGCTACATTTGGTATATTGAAGAAGTACAACATTCCAAAAATCTATCATAGAAGTCAAAATATACCAGACTGTCAGTCAAAGCAACTAGGACCCTATTGCAGTAGGCGTAATTTGCCATACAAAAGTTTTTATACCCGCTACCCATAGGGTAGAAGGGTATTATAACTTTGTGCCGGCAGGAAATGTATGTAACAGGTAGAACGAGGCATCTCCGACCCTATAAAGTATATATATTCTTGATCAGCGTCAACAGCCGAGACGATATAGCCATGTCCGTCTGTCCGTCTGTGTGTCTGTCCGTCTGTCCGTATGAACACCTAGATCTCAGAGACTATAAGAGATAGAGCTATAATTTTTTTTCGACAGCATTTGTTATGTTTGCGCGCAGATCAAGTTTGTTTAAAATTTTTGCCACGCCCACTTCCGCCTCGTAAATCAAAAAAATCGAATAACAAGCGTAAATTTAAAGCTAGAGTTGCGAATTTTGCTATATACTATAATTACTATAGTAGTTATTATGGCTCTTAGTTGCTTTGGCCGACAATCTGGTACATTGTGCCGTCTATGGTATATTTTGAATGGTGTGCTGTATCGATATACCAAACATACCATTTGGTATATTTTTAGTATATTTTTAGTATTTTCGGTAATTTTGAAAATAATACCAATATTTTGCCCTTATTAAAAATGGGTAGCGGGTATCTCACAGTCGAGCACACTCGACTGTAACTTTCTTACTTGTTCTTTAATAACTTCTACACTTCTTATCCGATCACAACCAAATTCCCAGGAACCATAAATACTATACGTATTATTGTATGTACCAAAATTCCGCTTTATCTAAGAGTTGTTCATCAAAAATTATATCTCTATCTCTTATAGTCTAGAGAGATCTAGGTGTTTATACAACCGAACGAACAGACTGACAGACGGACATAGCTATATCGTCTCGGCTGTTGACGCTAATCAAGAATATACATACATATGTATGTAGAGGAGATGTCTCCGCCCTTTGGGTAGCTGGTATAATTACGCCCATAATTATTCTACGACAACTGAACAAAAATTGAATTCAGTAACTCTCATTCGTGCTAGTTCGGTTGATTAAGATAGTTTGTGCCATCAATAACTCGACCATTTTAATTAAAGCAAGAAAAAATTTTAAATACGATTTATAATAACATCAATAATCGTAATCTATTTAAAATGAGCTTTTGCAAAATTGTGTATGCAATTACAATATTAATTATAATGAATTTTTGTTGTTTTGTTTGGTCAAGTAATTCCGCTAAAACTGAATGTAATTGCATACACGAAAATGAATGTGATTATGTATCTAATGTTAAACAATACCATAAAAATAAAAGCATCTTACAGCCTTGCCCTTTGCCAAGTGAAGACTACTATTGTTGCCCGAGTCCCCTAGAACTCACAATCTCAGAAAGAAGTAAGTTTGTAATTTGCGAATCTAATTTTTGGTAACAATATTAAACACGCCGATCAAGAATATATCTGCTTGTTACTTTATTTTCGGCACAAAATAAAAATAAATTACCCTTCTTTCTATGGGTAGTGAGTATAAATATTTTTTTCAATTTTCTAATAAAGGGGTGGACACCTGATAGTTGAGCACTGTGTCAATATGTGATATTGATTTCTTTATTTTTACATCAGAATGTACAGAATTTTCAAAACTGAACAATTTGTGTAATGAGACAGGATTGGTCGCAGATGGCAAACCTGTAGATCCACACTCAATTCCGTTTATCGCTTCACTGCAAATAAGAAAAAAATCGGACCTTAGTTGGGATTGGATATGCGGTGGGTCGTTGATTGACACAAAGTTTATTTTGACTGCAGCGCATTGTGTACATGAGTTTAAGAAAAACCCAACGTAAGTCTTTTAAGAATACAATAATTAAGAATATAATAAAAGTTAATATTAATTTTCTAGAAAGATTTCAGTTCTCTTGGGAGCCCATAATAAAACAGAAATAAATTATAGTACTCGATTTAATGTAAAAAATATAACAATACATCCAAAATACAATCATACATTGAATGATATTGCTATACTGGAAATGGAAAGACCAGCAGATTTTAGCACGTTTAAAATTCGACCAGCTTGCTTGCCCACATCAAGTAGAGAGGATATCACAGAATTTAGAGCTGCTGGTTTTGGCAAGACCAATAGAGGGAAGGAATCAAGTGAATTGTTGCAAACAACTTTAATGACACGCGATATTACAAAATGCAATTTTACGGCCTTCACGGAATTGAATGAAACTCTTCACTTCTGTGCAGGGCCAAATGGTAAAACTGGCGGAAATGTTTGTCGTGGCGACTCTGGCGGTCCAGTTTTTAGCTCTGATCCTAATCATAAGAATTGCCTTTTTTCGGTCATGGGCATCATTACAAAGGGAAATAGTTGTGACGGTGAAGGTGCTTTTACTCTTCACGCCAGAGTTTCATACTATCGCGAATGGATTGAGCAAATTGTTTGGCCAAATGACACAAGTAAAGAATAATATTTAATTTAACACTTGTAACCAATTATATAACATATAAATACTCTATGAATCTATTTATGTAAGTTTATAAATTTAAATTTGGACATATTCAAATGTGTTATCGAGAATCGGTATTAAATCATTATCGAATATGCCTTTTTGTTCGTTAACCAGCACTAACAAGCAATTGTGCAGCTAACTTAACGTCGTTGTAAGCAGAATTTGCAGAGAAAATATATTGAAAAAATTGTGTGTATAGCATGTGAAAACAAAGTTTTGTTTTTATTTGTTTCGATTGCAATTAAGAAGTGCGCTGCGTTAGAATATAGGCAAAAAACGGATAAACACACTGCTTAAAATGCTGCCCAACGAAGACGAAGTTTCTGTTGACTAATAACAAGAGAGTGTGTGTGCGTGTAACTGTCCGAGTGCATGAGCGTGTGAGCGAGTGTATGTGAGTAGCGCGTGTGCGTGTGCCTGTGTGTGTGGAGTGCAGAAATGTTTTCCAGCGGTGGCAGCCATGGGATTAGCGTTGGCGTTTCATCTGCCGCATCCATGCAGAGCTCCTCCGATGGTGGTTATGACTTTACAAAAATCGAAAACGCTGCACGCTGGCGAGGACTGTTCATCCCATCGTTGCGCAAGGTGCTGGAGCAAGTGAATCCTAACGTCACGGCCAAGGAAGATGCATTGCTCTATGTGGAGAATCTCTGCGTGCGCCTGCTGGCCAAATTGTGCACCAAACCGTTGCCACATTCGGTTCAAGATGTGGAGGAAAAGGTAAACAAATCTTTTCCCGTGCCTATCGTGCAATGGGCCCTCAAGGAGGCCAACGAGGTGATCAATTCCAAGAAACGTAAATCTCTGCTACCCACGGAACGGGTGCATACGCTCCTGCAAAAGGATGTGCTGCAGTATAAAATCGATAACTCTGTTTCGGCCTATTTGGTGGCGGTGCTTGAGTGTATCTCCAGCGATATACTTAAGATGGCTGCCGAATATGTGTGCAATATCTCGCACTGTGAGATTGTCAAAGAGGATCTGGAGGTGGTCATGAATGCCGAACGTGTCCTCGACATGTTGGACATGCTGGACCAGAGCAGCGAGCAACTGAAATGCAATATGCTGCCCAGTCCACTATCGTTGCCGGCGCAAAGGGCAAGCGCTACATACGAGGAAACGGTGAAGGAGCTGATCAACGATGAGAAGCAATATCAGCGAGATCTGCACATGATTATTCGAGTGTTTCGCGAGGAACTGGTGAAGATAGCACGCGACCCAAAGGAACTCGAACCGATCTTCTCAAATATTATGGACATCTATGAGGTGACGGTGACACTGCTGGGCTCTCTCGAGGATGTGATTGAGATGTCGCAGGAACAGAATGCGCCGTGTGTCGCGAGCTGCTTTGAGGAGCTCGCTGAGGCCGAGGAGTTCGATGTGTACAAAAAGTATGCCTACGATGTGACCTCGCAAGCAGCGCGCGATGCTTTAAGTAGTCTCCTGGCTAATCCCAATGTAAGTAGTGTATAATTTCTATCAATATCTGAAACGAAGCAAGCCTTAATGTATATAATTTTAATCTTCAAGGCACCTTCGCTTATGTCAGCGGGTCATGGTTTTCGGGAGGCGGTCAAGTATTATTTGCCCAAGCTGTTGCTGGTGCCCATCTGCCATGCATTTGTCTATTTTGATTATATCAAACACCTCATGGATCTCAGTACATCACAGGACGACATCGAGAGCTTTGCCCAAGTGCAGGGACTACTGCATCCGCTGCATCGCGATCTTGAGAAAGTCATGGCCAATCTGTCCATGCCGGTGCCAGTTAGCGGACGTGTGCGACGTCAAATGGCAATTGAACGCACACGCGAACTGCAGATGAAAGTCGAACATTGGGACGACAAGGATGTCGGTCTGAATTGCAACGAGTTCATACGCGGTAAGTTGTGTTTTCCGATTGGCAAAGACAATTACTAATAACACAAACCATTTATACAAACACAGAGGACTCGTTGAGTAAACTCGGATCCGGCAAACGCATTTGGAGTGAACGTAAGGTGTTTCTTTTCGATGGTCTCATGGTGCTTTGCAAAGCGAATACCAAGAAACAAACGCCATCAGCGGGCGCCACTGCCTACGAGTATCGTCTGAAGGAGAAGTTCTTTATGCGACGTGTGGAGATTTGTGATCGCGCGGATACCGAGGAACTGAAGCACAGCTTTGAGCTCACAACACGCATGCATCCAGCAATTGTATTGTCAGCGCAAAGTGCACAGGATAAAAACAATTTTATGGCAGATCTAATTATGGTGAATACGAAATCAATGCTTGATCGGATTTTGGACAGCATACTGCAGGACATTGAACGAAAGCATCCGTTACGCATGCCCAGTCCTGAAATTTATAAATTCGCTATCCCCGACAGTGCCGAGAATATTGTGCTCGAGGATAGGGACAGTGGTGTGGTGCCGATGATAAAGGGTGCAACGCTCTGTAAATTAATTGAACGTCTCACCTATCACATTTATGCGGACCCCACATTTGTGCGAACTTTTCTTACCACATATCGTTACTTTTGTTCGCCTCAGCAGCTGCTGACGCTGCTAATCGAACGCTTTGAGATACCAGAGCCTAGTTTGGTGTATCAAGAGCAGCCCTCTATTGGCAGCAGTGGCGGCAATGATCTCGACAAGGATGGCACCACAACGACGGCGACAGCGGATAGCGACAAGATGTTGAAGAACTCGCAGCGCGAGGATTGGAAACGATATCGCAAGGAGTTTGTACAGCCGGTGCAATTTCGTGTATTGAACGTATTGCGACACTGGGTGGACCATCATTTCTATGATTTTGAGAAGGATCCGACACTACTGGACAGACTGTTGCATTTCCTAAACGATGTCAACAGTAAATCCATGCGTAAATGGGTCGACTCCGTACGCAAAATTGTTGATCGCAAGGTAACTAATAAATAATATATAATAATAAACACATTTGCTCAATTGTTTTCGTTGTCCATTTGCAGAACAAACAAAGCAATAAGAAGATTGTCTATGCCTACGGTCATGATCCGCCGCCGATTGAGTTTCATTTAAATGTGCCAGAAGATGAGATTACGCTACTGACATTGCATCCACTTGAGGCGGCGCGTCAGCTAACACTATTGGAGTTCGAGATGTACAAGAATGTGAAGCCATCGGAACTGGTCGGCTCGCCGTGGACCAAGAAGGACAAAGAGTTGAAAAGTCCTAATCTGCTGAAGATCATGAAGCACACTACAAATGTGACGCGTTGGATTGAGAAGTCCATCATGGAAGCAGAGAATTTTGATGAGCGCTTGGCCATCATGCAGCGCTCTATTGAGGTGATGATGGTGATGCTGGAGCTAAACAATTTTAATGGCATTCTGTCGATAGTCGCAGCCATGGGCACGGCAGCGGTGTTTCGGCTGCGTGCCACATTTAATGGTCTGCCGGAGCGGCATCGCAAGTTTCTGGACGAGTGTCGAGAACTGAGCGAAGACCATTTAAAAAAATACCAGGAACGCTTGCGTTCCATTAATCCGCCCTGTGTGCCATTCTTTGGTCGTTACCTAACACATATACTGCATCTGGAGGAGGGCAATCCGGATCTGTTGACCAATACGGAGTTGATAAACTTCTCGAAACGACGAAAAGTTTCGGAAATCATTGGTGAGATACAGCAGTATCAGAATCAACCATATTGCCTCAACGAGGAGCCAACCATACGGCACTTTTTTGAGCAACTCGATCCCTTCAATGGACGTTCTGACAAGGAAATGTCCGACTATCTCTACAATGAGAGTCTGCGCATTGAGCCGCGCTCCTGCAAGACGGTGCCCAAATTTGTAAGTTTTACCATAATCTACAAACAATTTAGTCATTTGAAATTCATTTTCGTATTGTTTTCAGCCCCGTAAGTGGCCGAACATTCCGCTTAAATCGCCGGGCATTAAGCCTCGACGTCACAATCAGAACAACAACAGCAACAAGCTGTCCAACAATGCGCCGATCAACGTTGAACAGCCAACGGCGTCAACATCATCAACAGCATCAGCAGCGTCCAGCGTAGGTGTCGGGGATCAAAGTCCACAACACAACCCGCATGCGTATTCTGTGTTTGCACCCGTCATCATACCGGAGCGCAATGGCGGCAGCACATGGAGTGGCATTTCATTGCATCGGACGACAGACAATGGTGAGGTGGCGCCGGCGCCGCACTTGCCCCGAAAGCCAGCGGCGCACGTGTGGACGCACAACAATAACATTGCGGCAACGGATAACTTTAGTCCAGCACTATCAGAGCAGCAGCTTCCACTAGCAACGGCAGCAACAGCATCTGCTAACAGCAGTTGGGGCAATGTGAACGATTTTTATGTGAGTTCTGATGTATCGGATGTGCTGCCGCCATCGCCGCTTCCCAAATTGATGATAAGTCCACGTCACGAGGCAGTTCCGCAACCGCCACCAGCAGGCAATCGTTCACCATTCCATGGACGTGCTCCGCAGATGCAGATGCAGTACAGTCCCACGCACAGCATTGCCAGCACTGTGACACTCATTGGCGGTGGCTTGGGCGATGTAAGTCCACAGCTTGGTGGTTTCTATTATAACAGTGAGCAGGGCCAGACGGGTGCGGTGCCCATATCGCCGCACGTCAATGTGCCAACAGCCACGCTAGAGTATAGAGCAGTTCCACCACCACTACCACCGCGCCGCAAGGAGCGCACCGAAAGTTGCGCCGACATGGCGCAAAAGCAACAGGCTCCCGATGCACCCACTGTAAGTATGATGCGTAAATCATGTTGCCATTGGAATTATTTTTTGTGCTCATCCCTTGCAGCTTCCGCCACGCGATGGCGAACTGAGTCCGCCGCCAATACCGCCTCGACTCAATCATTCCATGGCAGCGGGCTATGGACGTCAGCCAAGAGAGTTTGTGGGTAAAAGCAGCAGTCTTTTGCTGCCTAACACGAGCAGTATTATGATACGCCGCAATTCGGCAAAACAACCATCGCTGGGGGTTGGTGCAACAACAGCCGCTGCTGCCACAGCAACGGCATTGAGCTCAACCAATGCCATAGCTTCAACGCTAATCAATGCCTCACATTCGTCGGCGTCAACGATAGCATCCATTGGAATAGCCAGCGATGAGCAGCAACTGCAACAGCAGCAGCCACCGCAGTCGATCTCACCGGCGTTAAGCTCCTCCACAACCACATCACCGATGACACCAATGACGCCCATGTCCCCGTACATTCCCAGCACAATTGAAAACAGCACGTCGAGCAGTTATCCGCATCAAGCGCGTCTCAGATCACAGCAGCAACAACAACAGCAGCAGCAACAGCCAGTGATTTTTGCACAGCAGCAACAACAACAAACGCATCATCATCATCACCATCATTCGCAACAGCTACAGCAACAACATCATCACCAAACGCATCATACGCATACGCATTCACATCCGCACACTCAACATCATCCATCACAGCTCCCAAATAGACGCTCGTCCCCAAAGGAATTCTTTCCGATTAATACGAGCCACGAGGGCACACCCAAACTTCCACCAAAACCTAGTCTAAGCGCAAACTTCTACAACAATCCAGGTGAGTCAACCATCTCTCAAATTCAATTGTAAATAATTCTAACTGAATTGCATTTTGCAGATAAAGGTACGATGTTTCTTTACCCAAGTACAAACCAAGAATAATATTTATTGCCTGGCGATGTGTGATAGGACAAAAACAAAATGGAAAATACAAAACAATGCCAAGATACGTTGAAACGTGGGGCGGCAAGTGCAGCATAGGATATAACTGAACGAGAGATACAAAATGAAACAAATAAGAAGTGTATATGTTTGTGTGTGTATTCAAATGAGATATAAATCTGACCGATTTTTATTATTCGAAACTCAAAGCAAAATGCAAATTTATGTTATTATATTAATTATATTATAAACAATTGTAAATATCAAGAACATTGTAATGATCGTAGAGCGTAAAAACAATAAAGTATAACACTATTGTTAGACATTCGCACCGATCGTTTATTCTACACATTTACTATATCAAATTGAGATTGCAGTTGTACAGGATTGTTATTATTTTTTATCATGCTTCTTTCTTTCGTAATAAAGTTACCGAGGTTAAATGATTTCGTTGATTATCAGAATTTATTTTTTTATTTATCATTTTGTTTTGTTTTGATTCGTGCTCTTTGCCATTTGATACGATTTTCATGCCGTATTATAAATATTCTTTGAGCTACTGGCCAACGACCTTGTCGAATCATCAAAAATTTAAGACAAAACTGTGCCATTAACCAGATAAATAGCCAACTAAAGCTTGACCAACTGTGGCTAACCGCAAACTGGCCGGAACACCTGGCAGTAGGCACTTTGAAAGGCATTCGTAGACATTTGTTAACATAAATCTTTATGGTTAATTAGTTGGAAATAGGAACCCCACCGTCGAAGTTGTATTGCTAGTTCCATAGAGCACAGAAGGGCGATATGGAGTTGGGGGGCATAGCGAAAGAGGCCTCATTAATAGCGATTGTGCTAATTGTTGTCTCTATATTGTTGTACTGCATTGCAATTATACTTACTATGTTGATTCGTTCGTTTCCTTTCGCTTTTCAGACAGACAGCCAACAGAGTTGTTGATGACGTCGCTCAAATGCTTCCTGAATTTTGGTTGATTGCTGCTTGAACTGGTTTTTCGTGCATTTTGAGACATTTATTTTTGCAACAAACGAAGGCAGGTTTTGCTTTTGATCTTCATTCATTCATTAGAGAGAGTATTACAATTTCCTAACGGAATATGTAACGTGGCTATAATAGATAGAATAGAAATACAAACATTTTTCATTGTACATAATTTCAATTTCATAAATTTAAATATGAAATATTTTAATGATTAAACCCTAACTGAAATTGAAGTTTATTAATATCAGACAAAGTGTTGTTAGGGTGTTGCAAGTGCGTTTCTTAAGAAATCAAATGTTGCAATTTTTATTGTGCACTATGGTTTTTTTTTTTTAATGCAGTTCTGGTGAAGCACCTGCTGTTCTTTTAGCCTTTCCAACAGGTAGAAGGTTGAACAACCTAAATTATATAATTGGCAACAACTGAACATGACAACCACGCGTCGAGGATATTGTATGTTTAAAGGAAAATTTGTTGAGTAATCGCATTCGAAAGAATTCTGAATAATAAATATAATTATGTAGAAAATTAACGTAAGCGAGAAATAAATTCTTGCATGTAATTTCGCTTTTATTTATAGAGAAATTGAATTGAAATGCAGACAGACAGTCAAGGTCATTGCCCAAGATCAGTTCCTTAACTTGTGGGTGCAGCATCTTAATAGATACTACATAAATGAAATCTGTTTCTAGCAATAGCGTTCTTATAAATAACGAATAAAATTCTTCCGCATTGATTTATTGCATGTTGCACATTCAGAGAAAGTTGTTGACTACTATATACATACATACAAGTATGTATATATAATGCTGAAGGTTAGCTAAGCACTAAATTGAGTAGAATTGATTGTTTCTTAATTGCATTTCTCCAATAGTCTTGACCAACTTCTTAATTCACACCATCTAGTCACGACCTAAGCCAACGATTTACTCACAGCTCGAGAGTTTCAGATGTTTACCCTCTTCACGTTTCAGTTGTGCAATTAACTGCCATTCAAAAAATAATAAAAGAGACAAACAAAATTAAAAATTGAAAAAGAAACACCCACAGCAATTGCTGAAATTATTCAATGAATTTGCATTTAATTGCTTCTGCTGCTGATTGTTGCAAATGAGAGAGAAATCACAACGACAACAATTCAAATTTACCTCTTCGAAGGCAATAGCATCTCGCATAATTAGCAAATTAAATTGGTCAACTGCATAATGGTCTTACATGAGCACATCATTTAGCCAGTCGGCAAAATAACAAATATAATTGGCGAATTCCCCCAATCACAAAAATGTATCTTCTTTAACAATCCCCACAACCAAAACTGATTCGAAGTAATCGCTGATGAATCAACCTGAAATTCCCCGCGCTGTCGCAGCGCGTGTTGAACAAATGAAATTACGTTCAAATTTTAGAGAGTAAAGTAACTGTCTTTAAGCATTGGCTTGCTATGAAATACTCTACAAATTTCACAATAATTCTTTAATTTATGAATGTGTTTATTTCCCTCAATTAAATAAATATTTTCTAATTAATCTTAATTAGCCATTAACAGGAAAAACTCGCAATTCTATAGATATTTGATATGATTGGAAAGTAAAATAAAGTAAACAACAGAACACGCCCCTTTTACAATATATAGTATGCATACTTGAAGTTATCTTTAGCTTAAGATAAAAAAGCTGGTATTCATTAGCATTAATCTTGAGCCTGCAAAGAGCCTCTCACTCGATAATTATGATACTGCTAAGATGGGATGGGGATGCAGGTGTCGCTTAACTTTCCCATATGATTGAAATAATAATAAAAAAAAGAAAAAACAAACCAAACAAAAACAAAAACAAACTGCCGAGAACCGCTCGGGTTGGCGATCTTAATTCTCTCGTCATGGGAGAGCGTCGGCATTGTCTTTATGTAAGTCGCATTGCGTTTACTTTGAGGCAGAGGCGGAGAGATCGAGAAAGAGAGAGAGAGAGAGAGAGAACGGCAGCTTTTATAAAAGCGGCAAGAACCACAACAATTTGTTCAGTTCGGTTGTGAACTTCAGAATCAGAATCCGATTCAGAAACATTGTGCAACACATTGCCAGGATCAACAGTTATACAGAGGCAAGGCAGCAAGCAATCTGAGAGGAAATTCATTCAAGATCATTTTAGCATTCAGTTCAAGAGATCAGCCACAAGATTTAGTGGTGCCAACAAAATGCTGGCCAGTGAAACATTTCCCACCCATCACTTCAAGAAGTCTATATATAAGCCATACAATGCGAACGTTGATGATTTGGCAAGTGTGACCAAGACATTGGCCCTAAGCACGTCGTCATCGAGTGATGCAGCTGTGATCGATGGCGCAGCAGCAGCATCAATGCAACCGGCCGCAGTCGAGTTCGACACACCAGCCAAAATGTTGACCACCAACAGCAACAGCAACAATAATAATAATAATAATAACATCAGCATCAAGAACAACAACAATAACAACTGCAGTGCCAATGGTTTGTCCAGTTTTGTGGCCAGTCATCCAGCAGCTGAATTCGAAGGATTCATACGCGCCTGCGTTGATGAGATTATACAGCTGGCCGTGTTCCAGGGCACCAATCGCTCCTCCAAGGTGGTGGAATGGCATGAGCCCGCTGAGCTGCGTCAGCTCTTTGATTTCGAGCTGCGCGACAAGCCAGAGTCGCAGGACAAGCTGCGTAAGCTGCTTCGCGAAACCATACGCTTCTCGGTGAAGACAGGACATCCATATTTTATCAATCAGTTGTACTCGGGCGTCGATCCCTATGCCCTCATTGGCCAATGGCTAACGGATGCCCTCAATCCCAGTGTGTACACATATGAGGTGGCGCCAGTGTTTACACTCATGGAAGAGCAGGTGCTGGCCGAGATGCGACGCATTGTGGGCTTCCCGGACAACGGACATGGCGATGGCATCTTCTGCCCAGGCGGTTCGATAGCCAACGGTTATGCAATCAGCTGTGCACGCTACAAATATGCGCCCGAGTCCAAGGTAAGCACCATGCCGAGCGAAGGCCAAACCACTTGACGCTGCTGCTTTGGTTCATTTCTGTGCGCTAGTTTGTCTATCTGTCTGCCTGTGTGTCACTCTGTCTGTGTATGTGTGTGTTTTTTGCTGTTTGAAGCCAAACAAAGCGGAAGCACAATGCAAGCGACCTAGAGGCGAACTCGGATATCGTAACAGACAACTTGTTAGAGTACAGTCTTGTTCTCATTCACATTTGTGCGAGTAGTAACATGTTTCTTATAACTAATTATTAACTAATCTCAATTCCAAGGTAGTTCTTTGTGACGCTTACTTTTTTTGCGACACTACATGGCGTATACGTAATACCAATAATGACCAGTTTCAATCCATAATTAGTTTTTCTTAACTCTTGTATTTTGTGACGAATACTTAATGTGATACTTGACATATACGTAATGTGTTTTTTAGAGTTTCATCAATACTTAAAAATGGTTTATTTTTGCTGACTACATGGCGTATACGTATTTGAAAGTTTCATATTACTTTTATGACTTAAGCAACCATTGTAGATAATTATTCGTTTTCAACTTATTTTTCTCTGTACTTAGATGGGAATTTTATCGTACAGAGAATGACAATTTCAGCTCAATTCTTATACATATTTTTTATAAGTTTTTAAACTCAAATAATTATTAGATTTCTTCAATTTTTTTTTAAATTTTTTTATTTAAATTGGCGATAAATTCGTAATGCTCTTTTTTCTTATTTGTTGTAAAGGTTTACGAGCAGATATTTGTTTGCTTTTATATTATTTAATTATTATTATTTATCAGTTCCATATTAATTTACTAAGCAATTTAAGCGACTCTTTTGATTGATAGCACTTTAATTGTTATGCTGCATTGTCTTTAATTTCACAGAAAAACGGACTGTTTAATGCGAAGCCCTTGATAATTTTTACCTCAGAGGATGCGCATTACTCCGTGGAGAAGCTGGCCATGTTCATGGGCTTTGGCAGCGAGCATGTGCGCAAGATAGCCACCAATGAGTTGGGCAAGATGCGACTCAGCGATCTGGAGGCGCAGATTCAGTTGTGTCTGGAGAACAACTGGCAGCCACTGATGGTATCGGCCACAGCTGGCACCACAGTGCTGGGCGCCTTTGATGAGTTGGTGGGCATCTCGGAGCTGTGCCGCAAGCACAACATGTGGATGCATGTGGACGCTGCTTGGGGCGGTGGTGCACTCATGTCCAAGAAGTATCGCCAGTTGCTCAACGGAATTGAACTGTAAGTTGAAATGGAGAATAAACTGATTGCAAGACTTAAAATAATTTTAAATATTTCTATTGCTTAGCGCTGATTCGGTCACTTGGAATCCCCACAAGCTGCTGTCGGCGTCGCAGCAGTGCTCCACCTTCCTCACGCGTCACGCACAGATTCTCGGCCAATGTCACTCGACAAATGCCGCGTACTTGTTCCAGAAGGATAAGTTCTATGACACCTCCTTTGATACGGGCGACAAGCACATTCAGTGTGGTCGTCGTGCGGATGTTTTCAAGTTTTGGTTCATGTGGAAGGCCAAAGGTAGCGAAGGATTCACGGCGCATGTGGAGCAGGTCTTTAGCATGGCCGAGTTCTTTACCGCCAAGCTGCGTGAGCGTCCTGGTTTCGAGCTGGTCCTCGATCATCCGGAATGCACCAACATCACGTTTTGGTATGTGCCGCCCAGTCTCAGGCAAATGGAACGCAATCAGGAGTTCTACGACAAGCTGCATAAGGTGGCGCCCAAGATCAAGGAGGCGATGATTAAGAAGGGCTCGATGATGATCACATATCAGCCGCTGCGCAAGCTGCCCAACTTCTTCCGTCTGGTGCTGCAGAACTCCTGCCTCGATGAATCCGATATGCTCTATTTCCTCAACGAGATCGAAACCCTGGGACAAAAATTGTAGTGCTGCATCGCTGTTCGAAGGCGACTTTTTGATGTATTAAGAACATTCTTCTTAGGCATATGATGTACATAGCATACAATGGAATTGTAACCGGTATTAACTTATCGCGATCATCACAATACATCGTAATGCAAATTTAAGTATTTTAAGGTGATACAATAATAAATATTTAGATTGTATAGATTAATTAACCAGCTGTTTTATTGTTGAAGCAGGATATTTTATGCAATTCTTTCGTTCTGTTAAGTGGAAGATCACAGACTCTTTATTATAATTATATATAAAGATTATATTCCTTTCTTCAGTTGTAAAAAGACTTAGACTTAAAACCTCGAGGGTCTATTAAGTTTTTTGCATACCACCTCAAAGACTTCGATTGCGAATATTTGTTGACAATAGCCATACACTGCTATTATAAGCCAATTGGATTTCTTTATCATCAAATGAATTACCAAATTAATATAGTACTTTTCAATATTAAATATGACTACAAAGTATAAAAACAAAATTCATTGAAGTTAGGAAATATATTTCAAAACTTCAAATGCAATCATTTCCTGAAAATTTCAGAACAAATTATTTCAACTGCAACTGAAACGCTTCGAGAGAAAGCAAGATAATTAATCACACTCGTAAGCAGCATACAAAGTATTTCATTACAAAGTGCACTAACACTTTTAAATACTTATATACAATATATATATTGAAAACTTATAGTCTTTCACAATCGATTGAGTCCACATGTTTACATTTTAGCAATTAATTGTACCAAATCTTAACAAACAAATAACAAACTACTTCTCAGTTCTTCGTTTTATTTGACTCTTCTTTGAGCCACTCCCATTGACTGACATCAGAACCTCCTGCCTTCTCGATGGCCTCGCTTATGCTAAGACTCTGACCGGGCGCAATGCCGTAGCCAATTTTAAGGCCATGTGGATTTGAGGGCGTCTGACAGTCCATGGTGCACTCTTTGCGCAGTACGGTGTCCACTTCGACGGACGAGAAAAAGGCAACGGACATGGGCAGATCGGTGAGTCCAATGCGAGAGGCACAAAAGGAGCGTGTCAGCAAATTGGTAATGTGCATGGCCAGCGCGGCTTTCGGAGCTACATCATCCTTGACTAGATAGCGCAGTTCGTCGTGAAAACTCAAACAGAAACGCGCGTGAGGTCCGAGCAGCCAACGCATGCTCACCAACATCAAGTGCAGAAAGTCAACGGCACCACTTTGCACCACCCAATTGACACGAGTGGGCAGAAATCGTTGCTCCTGATCCTGCGACTCCAAGGCACGACTCAAGCGACAGCCGAGAAACGGCGTCTCGGGCTGCTTACGTGTGGCAATCTCCTCCAGCCGATTGAACATGGCACTCTCCGTGCCACCCTGCCAGTTTGGACGATGAAACACCTCGCCAATGGAACGTTGACGTTGCATTGCCAGGCGATTGGCCTCATAGCTGCTGTAGCTGTTGGAACAATACAGTGATTAATCTGTGAATAATATTGGGGTTTATGAATGCATACGCTCTGTCATCCAGTTCGTCGTGGAACTCTTCTCGCAGCCGATAGACACGTTTGCCCTTTGTGGCCGCAAACATCTTCATAGCCTTGGCCTTGGCTTCACTGGCGCTTAGCGAGGGATTGAATTGTTGCAGCAGCGTCTCGGCAAATTGTTGTCCAGCTCCATAGATGCGTGCATAGTTTATCACCTTAGCCTGATCACGAGAGATACCCACCACTTTGGCGGTGATGGAATGCATGTCGCTGCCATTGGCCTTGCTGCCGCTGAGGGTCATCCAACCCAAAGGCGTGGCACCATGCTCGCCATGCGCATAGGAATCACCCAGCACTGAGGCTATCCATAGCTCTTGAGAGTCCACGTCTGCACCGACGAGCTTATAACCTGGCGGGGCTTGAACCATGGCTCGCAACTCGGAGCCAATGCGATTAGCGCGTGAATTGGACGCTGTCATCCAGGTGGATTCCATAGCGCGACGCGTCAAGGTGCCAGCCACAACAACCTGCGGACAAATGGCGCCATAGGCAATGCGCTGAGCATGCGAAGCCAGTGCCGTAGGCAGCTCCTCTGGCTGCAGCCAAACAACCATTTGATTAAGAATACGATCACGATTATTGCGCCAGTAGGACATCATGCGAGCAATCTCAATGACCCGCGACGCCCCCTGGCAAGTGGGATCTCCACTACTCAACGCGTGCTCCGAGAACTTGTTGAGAAAATCCTTAGACAGCGGATTGCCCACCCGAAACGACGGTCCGTTCTTGTGGGGAAGCTTGAGGAAAAAGCAGATGTCGTCTAGCACCTGGTTACACCAGACTCCGGAGCCTGAAAATGAATAGTATTTACTTTATAAAGTTGAAGATGTCCCTAATCTCGACTTACCTTTGTAGTTTTCCTCAAGCCGTTGCTGACGTTGCGAGATTTTTTTGTAGTGTTGTCGCTTGCCCAGCTGCTCATCTATTTGTTGGGGCAGCATATCCATGGCCAGTTCGCTGTGTTCCTCCGAAGCAAATTGCCGAGCAAATTCTGGGATGGCACAGCGCTCAAGCAGCTGATCCATGGGCAGTTTAGTGTGCGCGGAGATTGAATCACTTCGAAATGGTACCAGAAATCCCCAGCCATGCTCCCGCTTGTAGTGGAGGGGATAGCCCTCCCAGCAAAGCGACAATAATTTAGGAGCAATCTGCATGCCAGTACTAATTTCACTGGCACCCGGCGTCCAAAGCTCTTCCTCCTCATTAGCCAGCGGCTCATCCTCGCTGTAAACTGAGGGAGGCTTGCGACATAATTTGCGATACCATTGCGGATAGCCGGGCAACAAGGGACGACGCGCTGGCAACAAGGCGCGTTGATCGTAGAGATGTTGAAACTTCTGTTGCAGCTGCCGTTGGTTTGTGCTGAGATCACGATGCTGCAACTCCACGCTGGGTAATGGCTTACGCTTGGGCGGCTGCTTTAGTTTGAGCGTCTGTATGCTCCAGTCCTCATCCCACAGCCAAAGATGCTGACGATATTCCTCATCATGGAGTAAGGCACAAGCTTCTTCTGCTCGACGACCCAAGTGATATTTGGCCTCAATACTGAGATCCTCATAGGTCAGCTGTGCATCACGGATATAGCGCTCCCAGTTGGAGTTTACGGGCAGATAGGCGGAACCCATTTCTAGCATGCCCGCCAAAGTAACAGGATGTGGAAAGCGTTCGGCGTAGAGTGGATAAAGCACGCGCAACACTCGATGTGTTGCCTCTACGTCACCAGCGCAGTAATTAACCAACGACTGGAAGTGCTGGCGCACCTGATCCAGCGAGCCCTCCACAAAGATGTTGCGCGGTTCCTTGGACAATTCGTCGCCACCGCAATACAAACGATGCACATCTACCAAACTGTTGAGCGAACTCTGCTCCAACCATTCGAGATCCTCCACAGCCGGCTCCTTTTTCGACTTGAGCATGGCACGCTGATAGCTAGTGACGCCGCTGACGCACATATGCAGCGACATGGTATCCACAAAGCGTGTGCCCGTATCCTCAATCAAATACTGCTCCCGCAATCGTGCTCTATCGTATGAGACATTGTGACCCACAATCAGAGACGGCTCATCGCGCCCCAGGGAAATGAGTTCGTCTAAACTGTAATGCGGTCGTTCGTTGTTATGATCCACATCGATGGGATCCATGGATTGTACATTTAGCCGATGCTTCGTTAGTCTGGGACTTACCCAACAATACCATCGTTTGGTACTGACAGCTGTGGCTAGTACTGGGGTGCTGCCCTCACGCACACACACTTCCACATCGAACACAAGGCCGTGCTCCAACGGTTTCTGCACTGGAGTCGCGCTCCCATCCGTTGGATCGTATGCTGTCCAGCCGGCATAGAAGGCCCAACGCTTGGGTTTCGCGGGCAGTTCATTGCAGGCCACAAGTGGATGCAGCAGCGCCTCGTAGGGCTGCACTTGTTCCTTGGCAATAGCATGGAAGTGCTGCTCAATGTTCGGACCGCGCAATTGCGGCAGCTTTAGCTGCACATCCGGCATGCACGATGTGCTTGCTACATCAATGCCGTGTCGCTTTAGTTCCGCATTGTACAGATTGGCAGCTGCCTTCTGCACATCGCTGTATTGTCGCAATGCCTGGGGAAAGATTTGTCTATGTAAATTCTGCGATATCATCTGCACTTTTACTAGATTTTCGGCATATTCCTCATCAGCTTGTTGCGCATGTTTGGGCTTTGGTTTTGGTTTGTTGTTTTTGCTGGGCAATTTGCGAAACACTTTAGTGCTGCTGCTAGCATAATGGTCGCGGCCAACTTTAGTAGCATAACAGCGTAACAGACGCATTGTTAGTCAGCAATTTCAGTCATAATTTTAAAATATTTACACACAAAACTCAGCGCGCAGCAAAAAGTAAACATTTATCGAGCTAGCCATAACTATCGATAAATGAGTACAAGTACAAATTAATTACATCATTAATCGATGCAAGTATTGATATCGATGCTCGTGCTCGCATCGATTAGCGATCAACTGATTTTTAAACTAGTCCCCCAAAACAAACCCCAAAAAGATAATTCAGATTCATCAAATAAAATAGTTTCACTTGTTGCAATTGATTAGACATATTAAAAACACATACACAGACTTTTGTGATGAAATGGGGGGAAGATAGAACATAATCTCCTTAGTTATTTGAATAAAAAATTAATATATATAAAAAGCTTTCATACGCGATACACAATTGGTTTAAGAGCGATTTTCGAAAACAATTTGGCAAAAATACTGTGCATCCCCCACTCCTGCCAGGCCTGCAACTCACAAAGTTTTGTTTTAAACAAATAACAAGAATTTGCCGGCTGACACAACAAGCGGATCCAACAAGCGAGACACACAACAGAAGTTACATTTAAATTTGCAGATTTCTCATGCCGCCATTGATGCCGCCCTGTTCCACATTCCAAATAACCAGCTGACCATCGACACCTGACGTGGACACCTTGCTGGCACTGTCCTTCTCACCAGCATACAGTCTCATGCTCGTAATGGCATTCTGATGTATAGAATCCACAGCTGTGTCCGTATTCTCCGTTCGCATATTGCGATCCATCGATTGAAAGATGCTCATAGCTGTTATGCCACTAGCCTCTCGTTTCTGTGACTTGTCCAGTTTGCCACTCAACACCAGCTTATTGTCCGAAGTCAAACTGTACAGCAGTGGAACACAACTGTAACCGGCGACGACCACTGAGGTGGGCGACACCCATTCGCAGGAGAGGAAGGGTAAATAGCCGGTGCGGCAGCGTATAACAGCGTTGCCATTGGTGGCGTCGGCAATGCTTACACAGCTGTCGTGGCCCACCCAGCACACTTTGTTGCCGTCGCTGGAAAAGCTCACATTGTTAATCCAGCCGCCGCCAGATGTGAGCGAGTTCCTAAACTCGGCCATCAACTGGCCCAGGGGCTTGCGATTGCCCCATGGCGTAGGTGATGGTGGTTCCTCAATGTCCTTGATGAAGGCAGAGAACACCCGCACCTTATAGTCCGTGGAGCCAGCCACGAGCAGCACATTATTGGGATGCCAGTCCAGCGAAGTTACCGTGGAGCGTATGGGCTTCTTAATGTGCTTGGAGACCCACCAATCGTTCTCGGATTCAAAGTAGCAGACCGATATTAGGCGAGCGCCCGAGCCGACGGCAAACTTATTCTCAGCCGGTGACCACTTAACGCAGGTGGCGGCGCGATTGATGCGCAACAGGACAAGCGTTGGCTTCCATTTGCCATCGTCGCCTTGGGTCCAAACATACGCATTGCGATCGGCGGCACAGCTAACGATGCGATTGGTGTTCTTGGCCCAATCGATGCCCATGACACGCAAGTCGTGTTGATTCAGCACATCGGTCAGTTTCCAGCTACTACCGTCGCGACGATAGATATGAATCTCATGGTTATTCGGTGATAAAGCGATTTCTGAGTCAACCAAAAATGAGTCACTCGATTAGCAAACAAATATAAAAGAGGTCATTTGTTACTCACGCGTGCGATCCTTGTTCCAGGCGTGGCACGTTATGGAAGCCAGCGAGGTACCAAAGGTATACTTTTCGGCCATAGCGCAAAATTGGGTTAAAAGGTATTAACTAAATGCTGCACAACTTTTAACCACACACGTTGAACAATTGGGCGTTGTTTTTGTGTTGTTTTTTCGAGGAGGCGTCGTTTTGTTTGATGAGTTGTTGGCTAGTTTTAATCGCGGACTCTGGGCCGTCTACACGATTAAGCTAGAGTTGAACGTCGTTGTTCCGCTTTACCTGCGTCAATTCACAAAAAGTAAAACACCAGAATTTTTTCAAGCGTTTCAGCAAACATGTAAAATGCAGAAATTAATCACCTTTGGTGGAGAAGCCAGCCTGTGTTGTGTAGCTGCAAACCGCGTCTTTGGGTCAGCGAGCAGTGTTGTGCAAGTCACTAAGCGACACCGGCTCGATAGGTTTTTTTTCGTGTATCCCTTCAAATAATCGATAGCGTGCCGGTTCGTTTGTTTCTTATACAGTGCAACCCCTGATTTTGCCGCGCAATACTTCCAGCTGCTACAGTCGTTTTCTTGTTGCCAAACATAAACAAATGGAGCAAATCTGTGCAGCGTTGGAGCCGCAATTTCCGTGTCGGGAAATAGCTATAACGACTTTGGGCGAACTTATTGGCGACTGTGAAGAGGCCTATCCACCTGTAATCTATGTTTTCGGCCACAGTGGGACAGGCAAAACAACATTAATTAACAGCTTCCTGAAACAATGCCAGAAGCAGCAAAAAGTACGCATTGCACAACTAAATGCCATAGAATGTTATACGACCAAGATCATGATAGAGAATGTGCTGGATTCGTTGGCGGTGCAACAGTCGCCGGCCGACAATATGCTGGAATTTGTGGAACAATTGCGTTGTTTACACACGGCAGAAACGCATGGCTTTCTTATTGCCATCGACAATGCGGAAAGATTGCGGGACATGGACGCGAATGTGCTTCCCGTGTTGATGCGACTACAGCAGATAACCAGTCTGAATGTGTGTGTGCTACTGCTCTCCCAGCTGCCCTTTGAGAAGTATTACAACAAGACGGGACTAAGTGAGATTATCACGCTTCACTTGGGCCAATATAACAAGGCGGAAACGTTGCGCATTCTCAGCACCGACTTTGATCAAGTGCGTCAGCAACTGCTACAGCAACAATCACAGGAGCAACAGCAGCAGCAACGACTGGACATTTGTGAGGCAGCCATGACGCCAGATTTTTATAATAATTATCTGAATCTGTTTCTTAGCGTCTTCTACAAGGCTTGCCGTGATGTGCCTGAATTACGTCTGACGGCACGCAAGTGTTTTGGCATCTACATGGAACCGGTTCTCGATGGCAGCGTGGAGTGCACGGATGTGTCGCGTCTCTGGCGACACATAGCTGGTCCATTGCGTGCGGCCCTCACACAGATCTATATGCGCATTGAGAAGCCGCTGCTGGGTGAGACCGTCATGGAGGATCAAAGTGTACGAAAGTTAGCGCAGTCATTAGAACTGCCCTACTATGGAAAATATCTACTGATTGCCGCCTTTCTCGCCAGTCACAACTCGGCCAAGCAGGATAAGCGACTCTTTGTAAAGCATCATGGCAAGCAGCGCAAGCGAATGCAGACAGTCAACGCCAGAGCCAAGGTAAATGATTCTCTTTTCTTAACTTAAAATATTTTAAAATAGGCACAAATCATTATCATTATTTTTAGGAAAAAGTAGTATCACGTTTTCTGCAACGATTATAATATTATATTATATTCTATTTTTGACTTTAATCATTATTACTTAACGACCAAAATAAGCCCTAAAAAAAAGTTTATTCTTATATTATGCATCATATATAATCATCGTTTTAGATGATGATTACACCATAATATAACTCACAATAAGTTCTCTTTCTCATCATAGAATGCCGAAAAGATGTCCACCACCCTGGGACCTAAATCCTTTAGCATTGATCGCCTATTAGCTATTTTCTATGCCATACTCGATGAGAAAGTGGGTCTCACTTGCAATCTGCTGTCACAGATCTCAACGCTGGTGCATTTGAAGCTGCTCAGCTTTGTCTCTGGCGAGCAAAATATTATGGATGGTTCCGCCAAGTTACAGTGTACCGTTGGACTCGAGTTTGTACTCTACATTGGCAAAGTCGTTGGCTTCAATGTGCGGCAATATCTCTGTGACTTTATGTAGCCAACAAGTTGAATTTAATTAATTTAAAAGCTTCTAAATATATTTAACAAATAGTCTGGTAAATCACTAATGTGTATCATCTCTGCCAGCTGCGTGTCACGGCTGCGCAATTGCATCAGTCCATTGGTAAGCGACTGTCGCTCATCTAACAGCAACACATATGGGACTCCTAGGTAATCGGATTGTTCCAGGCGTTGTGTCATTTCTTCTTTATTCTTGACCAAACTGTAGCCTTGATCATCAATAAAATGAAGACGTAGTCGGGCACTCTGTAAAACGTCCACCATGTGAACGCAAAGATCATGCAGTTCTGTTGAGGATTTCTCAGTCTTTTGCATTGCTACAATGCCACATTGATAAGGCGCCAGCACTCGATTTAGTAGCAGTGAACGCGACTCTCTGCCATGGTCGCAGCCGTCCAATAAAAGGGCTGCAAATATTGAGCATCTAATAATTATTATTTCATAGTACAGTACAGTACCATCTCAATAATTGCTACATTAAAGTCTGACGAATAAATATTTATCTAAATATTGATCAGCGTCAACAGCCTAGACGATATAGACATGTCCGCCTATCTGATCTCAGAGACTATAAGAGATGAAGCTACAATTCGTTTGTCGGGTTTATAAAATTGTATATTTTGAAAGTTATGTTATATTGTTATATCAAACACACTTGATTGTACCTCCCTCACTTTCACTAACGCGAATATCGTTCATTTTTGTGAAACTCATCTTTGAGAGTTGGGCTCTATTACGGTTACCTAAAAAGTGTATAGGGGTTGAGTTGAGTAAGCGAGATTTATTTATAGAAAACAAAGAGCGATCAGTTATTTGTGAGCTATAATCTTAACAGAAAATTTCATTTTAATCAAAACTTTTGGAATCGACAGACAAATATATCACGATGTTGGACGAACTCAATAGTGACTGTCAGTTAATTATAATCAAATATTTACAGCTTAACGATCAAATAGCGCTTTGTGAAGCCTCCAAAAGCCATTCAAATCGCTTGTATACAAATGTGATATTTTCCTGGGAGCATCAGCGTTGCTTCAAATTGGATGAATATAACATTGAGAGGTTTGAGGAGATGCCGAAGATGTTGGACATATTTCTCTCCAGCATTAGTGAAACCGTGCAGAAATTGATATTACAATGGGTTACACTGAAGTTTCTAAAACGATGGAAAAATTACACATTTCCCAGTATGAGAACACTGAAATATTTATTAGTTCCATCGTATGGTTCTAAACATGAAGCTGACGAAGCTTTACAAATAATGTCAAATCTATTTCCTGGGCTACTTCGTGTAACGCCTCATGGTGATTTTTACTGCGACCAACTGTCAAAATGGACTCAGTTGCGCGAACTGAATTTGGTCAATTGGTTCTCCAACTATAAAAGCCAAGTTAGTCCTATAGAGGTTACCCAGTGTAAAATGCTGGAAAAACTGCAGCTGAATCATTATTTTCGTTGGCCTGGAATTTATGATCAAATCATGGCGTTGCCCAAGCTATACAAACTTTCGATCATCCTAACTAATCATCATGCTCTCCACGAAGACATTGCAGTTGAGCTGCTGGAGAATCGTGGCAATGATGTTTATAAGATGACCCTTAGTGACATAAATAATCTATATTACATTTCCAGGCTGCGCAAGGCGAGCAACTTGCGCCATTTGACCCTGGCAAGAGTTCATTTCTCCATTAAAAAAATGTGTAAGCTGATTGCCAATTTAAAGCAGCTGGAGCGATTGGATTTCATAGACTTTCATAGCTGGCTTAATGAGAAGGAACTTTGGCGAATTGTTGCCAAATGCCCATCGCTAAAAATTCTAAATATATCGGGTATGAAATTATGCGAGAATTTTTTTGAACTTGATCGGAGTGCAATGGAGAAGACACTGAACAATCGTTTGCAGCCTGTAATATTGAATTGTTATAACACTTACAAAAATGAACAGTTGATGCGTCAGTATTTCAAGCATCCACAACTGAAGCTATCTTTTAAGCCTTCAACTTGGAGATTCATCGATTGGAATGAATCGAATGGAATGATACAACTGTATTTTAAGCCTTTGCTGGCATCTTAAAATCACGAATGTTAGTGTCTTTTTGAAACTATTTTAGTGTTAACTTTTGGGTTATTATGTTTTAATAAAATCATAATGACTATATTAATTATGGTGCAGATAAACCCATAACTTAAATTTAATCCTTTAGACTTGTTCATAAAGAACCTGCGATTGTTATTAATAATTTTTATTGTATTTACTAAAACGTAATGATTAAATATTTGCAGTCTGCGATTCTTGGTAATAAGAAATCGTTCAATTATATTCCTGTTTGACTAACGATAATCGAGTTTGAGAAATGTCACAGTAATTCCATTACACCTAATCAAAAACCTAATCCTTTATAAATTATACATAAAGATAGATTAAATTGGTTTACCACAGGTGGCTGGTTCCAGTTCGATGACAGAGCGGATCACCATTGGCAGCTGCATTTTGGTAGTGCGTGCATCGGGTAATTCAAAATCGTTTCCAGCGGGTAGCGGCACCAAACTGAGTTGTTCCACAGTCACTTCGCCTGCTTCCCCGAAGCCAGCTTTAATATCAATGGCCTGACAATACTCTAGGTCTGCATGACAATCGTAGGGCACGATGGCATAACGACTGGGATTTGAGGAGTAGCGCATCCACCAGATTTTGCTTTCGCGCTGCAGATTATAAAAGTGCTCCAGGCCCCGGTGCGGCTCCACAAAGAAGTCTGTAATTAGTTGTGTGACGTTGCTTTGATGCTGAAAGATTGTATTTGATTTTGAGTTAGATGGCATGCTGTTTTGATGCTTTAGCACTGTGGGACATTTCGCTCTGCTGGGATACAATTGCCGAAGCTGTTGAAACTGTTCTCGAAATTGCTTGGAATGGGTAAAGGAGAAACGAGACTGATCAATCATTTCTGTAGTGTGTTCAATGTGGCCAAAGTTAACAGCCAGCTGTCGCATGCTTAGCCAATGGTGTTGCAGCTGATTGGCATAAACAGTGCCATGATGCAGCAGTTCCAAACTGGGAGTCTTTCCATTCTCTGTGCTGCGCCAGAAGCCAACAGTTTGCATAGCTTTGAGGCAGCGGCTGAGACGTGTCGACATTACTATTGTTCCAGCGGTATGTTGCCCGGCGGCGACACGTAGTAATCCTCGTCTGTCACCTTGGCAATTTTTAGCAACTGTTCTCGGCAATTTCCTTCACTCACTTCGTCGTTGCGTAACTGCAACTGTTGCGTCTCCAGCACCGTGTACAACGGACGCACGCCTTGAGTGTTGATATGCGCAATCTTGTCCGCAAATTGGATGCTGCTCTTGAGCGTAAGCAGTGCCTGTTCACTGTCCAGATCCACTAAAGATAAACGCTCTAACAGTTGAATAGTTTTACTGTCGATTTCAAGTTCGTTGTCGCTGGTGTCTGGAAATGCCGTTGGAACCGGCGACTGTGGCACTTTTGTGGTATGATTTAGTTTCGTAAAATCAATTTGCTTTTGATTAATAGACGTTGATGTTTTAATAATATTTTCAGCTGCAATTTTGCAATAAAAACGCGTAAAAACAATTCGCAACATTTTGGACAATTTTGCAGTATTGCAAAGCGTTAATATCCGAGAGCAAAAGCATAGCGTTATTAATCGACTTTTTGAAAGGTTCGCGATAAAATCGATTACTTTAGATAAATTAAAACTACGTTTTTTTTTAATACTACTGGTTGCAGCTTTGTGCTAATCGTTCAGATTTTGATTATATTCTCTATTGTAATTTTAAATAGTAATTCACAAAATTGCCACACTTTGGAAAAATTTAGTGTTGTAAGGCTCTTTAAATCCATAATACTATTAATCGTCTGAAATTCAGTTTCTGATAAGTTTGCATGCAGTCGATAACTATTAGAAAATCAACTCTACCCGGTTTACAGCATTTTAGCGCTGTTTTGTGTTTATTTTGGTTAATTTCTAATAAAAATGCCGTATGCAAATCAACCGTCTGTGCAAATCAACGAGCTGACTGACGACAATGTCAAGTTTGTGCTTGAGGATACCGAACTGAGTGTAGCGAACAGTTTGCGCCGCGTTTTCATTGCCGAGACACCAACACTGGCCATCGACTGGGTACAACTTGAGGCCAACTCAACTGTGTTGTCCGACGAGTTCCTCGCTCATCGCATTGGCCTCATTCCCCTCATATCCGATGATGTGGTCGAGCGGTTGCAGTACACTCGTGATTGCATCTGCCTGGACTTTTGCCCAGAGTGCAGTGTGGAATTTACTCTGGATGTTAAATGTAATGAGGAGCAAACACGTCATGTAACCACCGCCGATTTGAAGTCCAGCAATGCCAAAGTGCTGCCTGTAACGTCACGTAACCAAGGCGAGGAAGACAACGAGTACGGCGAGAGTACGGACGAAATTCTCATTATAAAACTGCGCAAGGGACAAGAGCTTAAGCTGCGCGCTTATGCTAAAAAGGGCTTTGGCAAGGAGCACGCCAAGTGGAATCCCACAGCGGGTGTTTGCTTTGAATACGATCCCGATAACTCTATGCGTCATACGCTCTTTCCCAAGCCCGATGAATGGCCCAAGAGCGAGCACACTGAACTGGAGGATGATCAATTTGAGGCGCCATATAATTGGGAAGCAAAGGCCAACAAGTTCTTTTTCAATGTGGAGTCATCAGGAGCATTGAAACCCGAAAATATTGTCATAATGGGTGTCCAGGTGCTGAAGAATAAACTTTCCAATCTACAGACACAACTCAGTCACGAGTCGCAAAACGATGCGTTGGCGGTTTAACAACAGCACATTAGAAATGTATATTAAGTTCACCATAGAAATCACAAGTCTAATCTTTGAATAAACTGTCTATGTTAATGCCTACGCCTTCCTTTTTCGCTTTGCCGGGAGTTGAAGTTGGAGTCGTTGTCTGCTGCTCCTCTGCTTGCTGGAAATCATTGAGCAACGAGCTCTTGTTGGTCTCCAGCTCATCACTAGGTAATGTTCCCAAATTATCGTCTGCTCTCTCTTCAGAACGCAGTTGTTGTCGTTGCTCGGCCAGCAAATCGAGTGTTGTTTCATAGATACGTTGCTCATCCAGCGCACCCTGTGATCTTAGATTCTCGTAGAGCTGCACAAACTGCTGAGATTGCGTGTTGCGCCTGTGATCCGTTAATGAAATGGTTTCGTTGGGTCTGTTTTGCTTATGAAGTTTTCTATATGCAAAATGGATTTTGATTAGTTGCACATAAGCAGGAAAGCGTGATTAACTTACGCTCGCACTACATCCTCTGCGTAGAAAATCCTGCGTATGGGCAAATTGGATGCTGGGCGGTCATAACGCGGCTCCAGTTTGGGCGGAAATGCTGCATATACATCATACCAAATGGGTTTGTCCTCCGCTTTCATTGCGCCTCCTCGCAACAGACCCTGAATTCTGTGAAAGCAGGGAAGTAGTAGGTGGGGTGCATTGCTCAGGGCTTCAACTCACCTGGTGAAGATGGTACCAATCTTTTCGAGCCTGCTTTGTGCCATAGTTATGATATTTTAATTGATATTTGCTTTTAATTTATTATTATTACGACATGCGCTGCGGCAAACACAAAGTACTCGATACTTTTAAACAACATTGGTATTTTGAGTAGATTTTGTTAGTGGTGAAATTTTGTGCATGTCGAAACTAAAATGTTAAAATTGAAAATAAATAATTAATTACTTTTTAATAAACGAATTAAACAAATTTTATTTTACTAAAAATTAGGTTAGTAGGTGGAGGATAATTTTTTTTTTATATTTTGGAATATATATATTTTTAATTTGTATAATATACATTTTTTGGTATGTAAATTCTGAAAAGAACGTTAAGTGCTGTTTTGCAATTTTTGAGCTTTTAAAATGGTAGTATAGTTTCATCTTCATAACATAATACCGTTATTAGTTTTTCGATCTCGAATTTATCTGAAAATAATTATTTTTATGGAAATCTGATCAGTGAGATGTTGTTTTTTTTGGTAGCGGTTTAAACCAACTTTTTTAAATGCTTGCAATCTCGATGGAAGTGTAACCATATGCAATTATCGAGTTTTCTGTACTTTTGGTATATGTCATTGGCGTTAAATGGTATATTTTAGAAACATAGCTTATGGTCACACTCCGACACAGGTGTAAATATAAAACTGCTTCAAGTACCGAGCTGCTCGTCGCTCTTTAAGACAACAAAAACAAGAATTCATCGAAAAGAATGCGATTTAAAATTTGTGATTTATATGTGGAACAAGTGTAAAGTTTACAGTATTCGTTGCATAAACTCGTCACTGTTGTTATTAATAATGATTGCTTTATGGCAAATATGTTGTTCCACAGTGTCATCGGTCTGACAGAAAATTGTGCCATTGCGAGTGCGTGTACGTGCAAGTGTGTGTGTATGCGTATGTGTGTGCGCGTTTAGTTTACGTTTTTTTTTGTTGGGCTCTATCGGCATCTCAAGCAAAAGCAAAAGTAAAAGCAATCAAGCAATTTAAGTTAATTAAAAACGTTAGCTAAGTTTCGAGTGCTCGCCAACGCACTTAAAATGAGTAATTATCATCCGCACGCGTCGATGTCCCATCTCCAGCAATTGCAACACCAACAACAACTTCAAAATCAGCTTCAGAATCATCATCACCATCATCTGCCGTCGCATTTACAGTTGACAGCAACGCCGACGCCTCCCCAGCACCAGCAGCAGCAGCAGCAGCGTCAGAATCATACGCCCACAACCACCCAAGCTCAGTTGACGTCGACGTCGACTGCGGGCGCTGCTGCTGCTGCGTCGACTGGGAATTCGATTTTGGTAGCGCAGCCGCCCCAGCCGCTGATAAGCAATTCGCTGGCCATACGCCAGGAGATACAGCGCTTTGAAAGCGTCCATCCATCGATTTATGCTATTTACGATTTAATCGATTTGCTGCCGCTGCCGGACGCCCAGATTGCTCAACAGATACGCGATCACGTCGTTTGCATTGAAGGTGAGTGCGAGTGTGTTTTTGTGTGCGTGTGCCATAAACAGAGACAGCAAAGAATTAAAGCAAGAGTGAGAGAGTGCGAACGAAAAGTGCATACAATGTGTGTGTGTGCGCACAATGTTATTGTTATTGTGCATTGTGGTTTGCTTTTGTTACCTACATTTGTGTACCTACGTATATGTGTGCGCTGATTTCCTTTGTGTATGAGTAATTTGAGTGTGTGCTTTATGCTAATCTATGACCAAAAATCTAACCCTTGCCCAGGCAGAAGGCTATTGAAAGTGTTGCCTCTTGTTTCTTGCCGTTATTCGCTAGCAGTTGTTGCTTGGTCCCTAAAAAGAAAGAGCTTCATTTTTGTATAAAACAAGCTTTTCGTCTCTGCGGCTGTGTGCGTTTATGTTTGTGTACGGCATGCGTATATGTATGTGTGCAGCATGAAATTTGATGCTCTCGCTGCTTCTTCCTCTTCTTCGTGGTAGCAAGGCAAAAGCAAAAAACCAAAAGCCGAAACCGTTCACAAAAACAAAAAAAAAAAAGAAGAAATAAAGAAAAACCGGTTCTAAATGGTTTATTAGAAAATCTGTCGACAACAACTACAACAACGCCAAAATGTAAACAAAAATTGTCAGTCTGCCTTTTGTTGTTGTAGTTCGTGTTGTTCAACATGATTTTTGTGTGCTTATCGACAAACCAGATACCCCAAAGCAACAGATACAGCAACAACAATAACAAGAATAAGAGCAATAAATATGATATAAACCGTTTTAGTTTTGCACGCGACTTTCTTATTGGCATTGAAACTAATCGATGGCAACGAAGGAAAGAAACGATGATGGATCGATTCGCGCAATTCGTGTTCCAATTGCCATTTTAATAATCAAAAGTTTTTGGTGCTACGTGGTCAATAGGGTCAAATAACTGTGCATGGCAGAATAGTAAATACACAGACACACATAAACATATTCATACATGATGAAGCAACTGGGGAATGCCTTGAAAATTGAACGATACTTAGACGATTTGAATAAGAAATGGTTGCTAAGAATTGATTCGATTAACCTTAGAATTTCAGTATTCTATTCTCAATAAAATATGTATTCTTACCCAGGTCAACTTGAAATTTAAATTCCAATTCAAATTCAGGTGCAAATGTTACTTAACTAAATATTAGATTTTTTGTTTTTAAAGGGTTGATGTGGAACACAAAATAATTGGAAGACATCTCATATGTTAAGCTCATTTTTGACGGTTAGTTACCGTAATAAAATCCAAATATTTTCGCATTTCATTTTGTGCCAAACTTACCTTTAGGTATGAAAAAAAAAATGCTTTAAAAGTCACAAAAATAGAATTAGTTAAGTTCTATGACCTTCAGCACACAATGACAAAAGAAATCGTTTCACATTATGGCAGATGATATCAGCATATGAATAGCATCATTATAGATTAATGGACGACACACACCTCAACAATCTATTTGTAAATTTGTTTGTCTTTCAGTTTATTGTAAAAGCCACCAAAGAGCCTAGCTACTATACACAAATAAAAACAATGCCCAAGGCGGTAGCCAGAAACAAATTTCCTCTCTTATCTACCCCCATCAAAATAAGTACTTTTGCAATTAGCCGCCATAGACTGTGTTTACTCTACCCTAAACATTGAAAGGTAACACGAATAGGGTAAAAACCTATCGGACGATTTATAAAACATTTGTAAAACCTGAAAGCATTAAATATTCATAGCTAGTTTACTTATAAGTATTACTACAATATAATTAATGTGTGCAATACTGACGAATTGGTTTGTCAACCTACGCAGCAATTCCGCTAGTTATCAAATGTATTGAAGTTTATATAATTATTTATTTATTTTTTTTAAGAAACTTGACTTATTTGAAGACGATTTTGTTTACTTGAAATTGAAAATAAATGTGTGGAATTTCTTAGCTATTAGCTTTCATTAAAAACGTATATTATTCGGTTCGACAATGCAAAGCTTTATTGAAGAAATACAAATAATAAAAAATTAGCATTTCATTATCATATTCATCGACTAAGTGCCGCAAGTATTTAATTCTATAGAATTTGCAAAATATCTCGAGCACTTATATTTATGTATAATACGGGATCATACATATTATGTACAGAATCAGAGTATTTGTAAATTTGATTTTGAAAACTAGTTAACATTATTAATTTAAAACTGTTCATAGAATGGTTGAAATAATTCGAGTTTTTATGAATCTACTAAAGCTTCATGTGCTTAATTCGTTTAATTTCGGAAAGAGGTCTTGGCAATATAATAATTGACTTTAATTAGTAAAAAAATATATTATAACCGATGTTTTATTAAATGGAATTCATAAAATAATAATTATGAATGACTGTTTGATAGAACATTTTAAGTTCGGGGTGCTGATATTCGCTTGTTGGGACTGTCTGTTGAAAATGTTGTTAATTTTATTGGCAATCTCTGTTTGTTGTTTGTTGTCTTTATGGCTGACTTTATTTGTGTCTCTTTTTTAATTGTACAATAATATTGATAAAATGTATTTTAAACAAATTAACCGAGATTCCAGTGGATGTCATTCGCATAGTTGTTTTTGTTTTTTGTGTTTTTGGAGTGGAGTCGGGCATTCGGAAGTGGCAATTGTTGAGGCGACACGCTCGAATGCGCAGCATGCGATGTGGCATCAACTGTGAGCTCGGAAGGAGCTGGAGGGGCTTGGGGGCAAATGCGTTGATTTCAAATATCAGCGACCGGCGACAACAACACAACATGTGTGCCGCAGCCGCACCAGCATCGACGTAGACAGCGAGTTAGGCATGCGTGTCCGCCGTCTGGTGCCCCTCCCCAGCTCCCCAGCTCACTTCCCATCCCCACCCTTTTCTGACTATTTGCCCATTTTATTTTTAACACAAATTGCATTAAAAATACCTTGCACTTTGCTTAGCTTAGCTATTTTTATAGAAATTGCACAACTTTGTTATTGCAAATTTTTGACCCAGCTCGACAAAAAATAAAAGAAAAGATAAATTGGAATTACAATAAACGAAAAGAAATGAAACAAAAAAAAAACTGAAAAGAATTTGCCTTGTGCGCAATTAAGTCACAAATGTGCCCAAATTGAATTTGTTGAATGCTTTTGATGATGATTCACAAATCGTGACAGTTGACAGCTATAGAAATTTATCGTCATTTTTTTTTGTTTGCTGTTTATTTCTCATTCTCCCCCCTCTTAGTTTGCCATGAATGGAAACTGTGATAAACGTGTGGGAGGCCGAAGAGTATCATTTCCGCAGTTTCTAGTGTAAACCATACTTACATATACGAATATATCGTTGAACGACACGCTAATGATATAATCGGAATTTTCTACAGTTTGAGTATTGTTCAGATTGAGGTGTTAATAGCATAAGCGGGATAAATAATTGAGATAATTGATAGTTTATACAAATTAAGTTATAATCGCAAGCTTGCTTTCATTTCGGTTACAGTTTTAAAAGCATTGAATGCTAATCGAACTTTCTATCGGTGTGGCTTGTTATCGATATGTTCTCAGCTCCATTAAGCACTTAGAACACATAATTTGGAATGAAATTTTAAACTATTTATTGGTGTCGTCTTACATTGGCTTGTGCGAAGTAATCATCGATGCCGTTCTCGACAACTTTGCCGCTGATTCTGGCCATTTTAAAGAAGTAGGTGGACACATCACGAATGTAACTTTTTGTTATCTCCTGCAGCTTGACATCAGTCAGCAACACCTGATACTCAGCATTGCTAAGTCCCGTTTCCTCCGGTTTGTTAAGCAATAGCGGCGATTTACTAAACTGTAAATGAGATACAAATATAGATATTAACATAGTGCTAACTCCAAATATGTTTGGTAGAGATCAAGTAATTACCTGCTCGAATATGTTGAGCCACATGGCATTCTTCTTGTCGAGATCCGGCTCTGCAATCGCCTCATTTAAACGCGTCACATAGACCTCAATGTCACGGGCACGTTTCGTAGTTGGAGCAAGTTTCGCTCGCACGCCGCTAAAGTAGGCGATTTGTGCCCGGAATAGAGAATTCAGCAAATTGATCGTCTCAGCTTGTGCCTCCTGCTCCAGCTGATGTTGTGCTGCTGCCGAAACTGCTTCACGTGTGGGTGCTGCCAACAGGCACTGTGAAAATGTATATTTTTCTTTAATTCCGAATATAGTCGAGATGCTCTTGACGGTAACTCACCTGAGCACAGAGTAAAATGAATGGAAAATATTTAAACAACATGTTTTTCAGAAATTTGTAAAGTACGTCTTTAGCAATCGATTGATAATTTGAAACTGACTTGACACTAGGAATCTGATCTTATGACTGTCGAATGTTTGCAGCAGGCTTATCAGCTCTATGAGGCTTTTACTCAGCAAACATGGAAGTGTTTTGAACAGCCAGACAAATACCCCGTACTTTCCTGAACAGATCTATACAGCAAATAATATGTTAAATGAAATACCCCTCTGCATACCCCTCATATAGGGTAAAGCGTATACAAAAAAAAAAAAAAAAAAAATAAAAACACCTTATCAATTTCTTCTCGCATTGAGTTTTATTCATGTTAATATTAATAATGTGATCTCATGATATTGTGGTTTGAAATTGCGTCGTAGCCTCAAATTATTAGTTTAATTATTATGATTTTCGGCACGTTTCTAAAATGCTACCCCTCAGACAGCGTCAAGTCGAGGTCAATCGCAACCAATAGGTTGTCTGGGTTTCGCCCTATCTGATAAGGTGATGTGATTCTATCGAAATTGTATTCTGATTGGACTGAAATCTTATTGGCAGCTAAATCAGAGGCTGTACAAAAGTATGCAACATATATGCAGGTTGCTCAAAGGGGATGTGTGCTGTTTGCTTTGACACATTAGAATATTATAAATATGAAACACTTATTTAGTTAAATTCATTTTTTTAATATTATACTGATAAAGTTTATCAAAAGCTTTAGTTGTAGACCAACTATTAAAAATACGCAACCATTTGCCAGTATATAGACATTCTAAAAATCATTGCATACTTTTAGGCTACCTTCAATAGTTTGTATGTGTAAGACAATAAAATATTATGGTGCATACTTTTAGGATTAACGATCTACATTTTTAGCGTATATAAATATTCCTAGTTCTTAGGGTTTATAATTATGAATGAAACTGCATTTCCCGACAATGCCATATTAATAAATAAAAAGTTGATACAATGAGTTATTGGCGTTTACAGTCACGTTCTATAAACGATTATATTTCGCTAATAGTGTGTTAAAAGTCCCGAACTTTAAGCTAATCTGGGTGATTAGATTAAGCCACTTTATGATTGCTTTCTGCACATGTGTTTTATGGCCACACTAAGTGGTATTTTTGAGTGATAGGCAGGTAAAATAGAGTAATATTTCGCAGTTATTATTAATGTCACAGGTGTAAAAATCTAATTGCTGCCACCTCCAGTAATGAGACCCAACAGATCGCTGAGTGAACGATCTCCAATTAATTCATTGCAAATGGGCGTCACTGTGCTATCAATCCAATCGGCGATCAGTTCAGTATTTTCATTGATTGTCAGATCGATGAACTCCTCGACAATCTGGTTAAGTTTGCGATTCATGATGCGATATTTCGAAAGATTTTCAATGTTCGACACCACGTTGTCCACAGAAATGTTCACCTGAAGGTCCCTGATGCGGAAATTGTTGTTGCTTCCCACAATACCCGTTGAGTATCTGACCTGTCCGGTGATCCTAAGATTCTCCAAGGCCAGGAATGCGCCACCATCGCGTGCCAAATGATAACCAGCGCCGACATCAGCCTTGTACTGTGTGCTGACGTTCAGGCTGGCAAAGACAAACTCGTACCTGATGCGGCTGAACAGGAGACTGTACTCCATGGACTTAATTTCGAATTCGTTGAGTCCTCTTACAACAATATCATCAAATTCGCCATTTGCGAAAACCTCGCCAGTCGCATAATTCATGTCCTTGTGGGAAATCTCAAGAGGAGCAAGACTAGGAATGCCATATTCTGGCCAGCCATCGGCCATTTGCACTTTGAGGTCTTCCAGAGTATCAACAATAATGCTGCTTACAGAACGCTGTTGAGCTGCAAAAGCACTTGCAATTACATCCGGGTTTTCTATATAATATTGTGTATTCACTTACCATCCAGACTTTCGGCCACTTCAGCTCCTTGACAAGCAGCAAGGGCTGCGATAATCACGAGTAGCGACAGGAACTTCATTTCTAGTGTTTGCTGCTGATAGTATTACCTTGAAGCACAAAGCAAGACTGCACACTTGTGAGTCCAGTCCATAGCTCTTATATAGCCCAGATAAACTATAAAAATTATATATACACGGTTGTCACATATTTCTTTATGCGATTATTGACAATCAGCTGATAAATAATAACTGCTTAAGATTAGCAGAACGTTTATAGATTCAACCCTGCAAGGAACCAGCAAAAACAGCAGGGGGCCAAAGCTTCAAAGCTTTTAAAGCTCTCAAAGCTCAAACAGTGGAACATCGCTAAGAGGGTCGAATAGCCCAACAACTTCATATAGTCAAACGCAAATCCTTAATTTAGCTTAATTTGGCTAAATAATCTAAACAATCCTTAATAGAAATTTCCAACTTATTTAAGCTTAAAAAGCTCTTCAAGTACAACCACCAAAAGTTGTCCCCAAAAAGAGTTTCCAATAAAGTGAAAAATACATGTTTTATTTTTCGTTTAAAATGACTTTAATCAAAATGATCTTTCACATTGTTTACCATTCCAACTCTGGGGGAATGCAGACCTCCTTCTCACCGCCTTCGCCATCACCACCGCCGCCAGAGATGATATCAGCAATGCTGACTTCATCCAAAACATTGTTAACAACGGGCAAAGCAACAGACTCAATGGTCTCAGCGATCAGATCCTCGTTCTCATTGATGGTTGTCTCAACGATCTCGGCCAAATACTCGTTCATCTTCTCGTTGATGCCGCCATCGCCAAGGATGCCCTCGATCTCGGAATCGACCTCACCCAGATGGGTGCGCACCTCCAGAGACCTAAGCTTCAACTTGCCAGAGAGAACGCCCAGGGAGTATCTCAATGTGCCCCAGATGACCATATCCTTGATGGCGAATTTGGCTTGACCGGCACCAATGAGATTGATGGTGAAACCGAATTTCTTCAACAACACCTCCAAGTCGTATTTGGTGTCGACATTCACGTTACGGAAGCTGAACTTGTAGGTGACCCTGCTGGTGATGGCATTGATCTTCATCTCATCGATATCGAAATCGTTGAGGCCATTGAGACGGAAATGGTCGATGCTACCCTTCATTCTTAAAGCCTCAGTATCGATATCGATGTTCTTGTGATCGATTCTAAGGGGGGCAATTGGCGGAATGCCAAGGCCAGGGAAGCCGCATGGCATCTGGTCGCGAATGCCCTCGATAAGATCCACAACCGTGCTGGAGATGGACGCCGAATCTGAATGGGGTCGAGAAGAGCGGAAGTGTTAAGCTATACATGATTGAAACTCTTCCTCTCTTCTCTCTCGATTCACTTACCAATGGGTTCGCCCACAGAGGCAGCATTTGCGATGGCAACGAGTGCCAGAAGAGCGACAAAGCGTTTCATGTTCTTTGACTACTGACTGAAAAGTCTCATTAACTAAACAGGTGCCACCGGTATTTATACTAATCGTCCAGCTGGCTTTTATAGACCCCTTGAGGTGCGATGTGATAACGAGCCAAGAACAATACCAACAAACACAAGAAATCGAACACTTGCTTCACATTTGATAATTGTATTGACTACGGGTATTGACTACGGGTTTGCTGTCTTATCTTGACTCTCTAGCGCTGGTGAATCCGTTCGAATGGCCAATTTCGAATGGCGAAAGTCAAATCAATTTTTAATTAAGACCTTGTCTTGATTCAAGTTTTGTCCAAAAAAATATTGAGAAAGGTGAAATATGTATATATGTGTATGAAAAATAAATATATAATTAAATACGGCAAAAGGAAACTAAAGAGATTTCACATAAGTTATAAAAATCAATGCATTAGATGTTGACAATGTCAATTGAAGCTCATTCTTCGGGTACAAAGTTTTTAATCGATACGTGCCTTTCCGCGGGGGGTTTCACTTGCGAATTCTTTAATCCAATGTTATCGTCAAATTTTCTTTTGTGATTTACAGTATCTTTGTTTGACCAGAAATAACTTTTAATTATAGAATTTAAGATGGATTAGCTATGCTACTTGAGTGTGATTTATAATCATATTTTGCCCACTTGTAAGTGAATGTATTTATAAAATTTTTCGATGATTTGTTTATTGCATCGACTCAACAATGCGCTGCGATCTCATGCTAAAATTCTGTACTTTAAAAAAAAGTCTACTTAATATTTTATTTTGTCAATCATTCTTTTGCTCTAATAAATCAAATGGTCTTTCTTTCGTAATAAATAAAGTAAAGAATTTTTTCAATTTACTGCATTTAAAAGAATGTAAATTTCTAGAATAAATTAGACCTAGGGAAAAATATACTACAACTCTTGTGATAAAAAGGCTGCTTTAATCTCACTAATATTAAATTATACTAATTTGGGAATATTTTTAAATTTTTTTAAATTAATGAGTTTAAAGAGACAATTGAACTTCAATGCAATTAGTTTTCCCTTCATTAAATTATATTTCCTTTTTTTTAATTAAAAGGATTTTAAATAATCTTAAAAAGAGTTAGCTATGATTAAGTTTTGATCGAGTTCATAAATTAATAAATAATAATGTCTGGCAAGAATAATGCTGCTGCCAAAGGACCGCGTGATCCAAGCGACCATCGCGTGCACTCTGTGGGGGATCTAGAAACACCTGTTTGTGGTTTTGACGCAGTAAAATGTGTTGAAGAATTTTTTGTTTTTGTTTTTAAATTTGACTATGATTGGAGTGACATTCCATACCATATATTTGAAAATAAATCATGGCGACATGCGGATTGGGCAATTGCTTAAAGATTAAACCACTTAATGGATTGCTAAACAAGTGCTCCAAGTGTTTTGCACTACATCTATAGCCCTATATATAATACGATGGGGCGATTACCGTCGTTCCAAATAATCAACTCGAGAGCATGATATAAATTATTAATGAAATTATCAGCGTCTAGTCCGACTAGTCATTTTGGCTATAAAAGCCGCTTACTTCAACTGCATAGATCAGCTTCAACGTGTAACAATGAAAGCTATCGTCTATGTTTTTGTGGCCCTTTTGGCGTATACTGCTGCCTACGAGGTAGACTTCCTCACCGAGGAGCAGTGGAACCGTTTCGTCGAAAAGGTCGAAACCACTCGTAAGTTTAAATTTCCCCCCCAATAAATCTCAGATAGCATTAATCCCCTTTTGCGACTTTGTTAGCTGTGAAGCCCGATGAGCATGGTTTGATCTTGAACTCGCAGGCTAAGAAGGCGGTGAAGAATCTGATGGAACAGCTGCCCTGCGGCTTTCCTGAATACGGCATTCCTCCACTTGCTCCGTACACCAATGCCGATCTCTCCATCCACCTGGCCCAATCTGTTGTCGAGTGAGTTACATAAGTGCAGGTGTCTTCACTTACACGATTTACAAGAACTGTTTCCATTATCTGTAGTACTTTGGTGCAGTTCTTGCGCTTCCGCTTCGATGGCTTGGAGACCATGGAGATCAAGAAGATGAAGGTCAGCTATACCTTCAGCAAGAAGGTTAAGTACCACTTCAACTTCAAGGAGCTGAAAGCCAGCGCGCATGTGCTCAACACAGACACCTTGATTGATCTGCTCAAGGAGTTGGGATTGTCGGTGCGTTATGAGGGCACTGGACCACTCTCCTTCTCGTTGGAGAACCTATCGATTCAGGGTCAGTTCAAATACAAGATGCCCTTCATCTTTGGCAGCATTAAGATCTACAACTTTGAGTGTGTTGTGGGCCTTGGTGGCGTCACTTCGCACATTGGTGGCATTCTGGGCAATGGAAGGATCAACGAAATGATTAACGATATCATTGAGTACGAGGTGCCTGCCTTTGTGAATGGACGTCAAAAGCAGATCAGCGATAAAATCGAGAGCATCTTTGTCCCATTGGTGAATGATAAACTTAAGGGTCATAAGGTCTGGTATCTCCTGGGCATGTTGACCAACTCCTCCAAGAAGTGCACTCCCACACCGGCCCCCTGGTTGGCCATTCAGTGAGGGGACAATGGGGACGACTGTCAATTCTGAATTGTCAATAAAACAAAAGCAGGTGTAGCGATTTAACGATCTGACTTTTAATTAGACCTTTCCAACCATCCAATCGATTGTATTATCTAGCCTACCCCCCAAGTCTTATCACGTTCTGCAGGCCACTTGATTGTGCGCCTATAAAAGGTGCTACTCGATTGGTTGGCCATTCAGTAGCTGGTTGAGGTTTACCATAAACAAATCAACATGCGTTTTCTAGTAGTTTTGGCCGCTTTGGTGGCCGTGTGTGCCGCCGGCACTTTGCAGCCATCCCATCCCATCGAGCAGCGTCTGCTGCAATTTGCCGATGAGAATGGCGACATTGAGTTATTTGCTGAGCCCGAAGATGGTCTGGTTGAAGGTGAGCTTAAGCAATTCACAGTTGCTGTTCTTGGCATTAAATGAGGGTTTTACTTTCGCAGTTGCTCCCCAGTTTATTGTGTCGTGGCAGGCACGTCGCATGATCCGCAAACTGCAAAAGCAAATGGTCTGCGGCTGGCCCGGTTTGGGTATTCCCCCATTGGCCCCACTTAGAATCAATGAGGCGAACTTGGACCTGAAGAAGGGCATCTTTGAGACCATCAACCATGTGTTCCGTCTTAAGATCGAGGGTCTGGATGACTTCAAGATCACCAAGTTCAAATTGAATGTGATCACATCAAAGGTCACCTTTGATTTCCTGTTCAACAACATCGATACCACCGCCCAGAAGTACGAGACTGATACTCTGATCGATGCCCTGCGTCAGCTGGGTCTTTCTGTCGAGTATGAGGGCGCTGGCTCTTTGCTCTTCGATCTGATCAATTTGCGTATTAGCGGTGTGTTGAAGTACAAGCTGCCCGTGCTGTGGGGCTCGGCCAAGATTACGTCGCTGAAGACAACCATTGGATTGGATGCCGTCGAGTCGGACATCACCGGTTTCATGGGCAATGGCAAGATCAATGGCGCCATCAATCGCCAGCTGGAGAAAACTGTGGTTTCGGCGATCAACAACAATCAGGACACTATCTCAGATCTTATTGAGGATACGATTGTGCCACGCGTCAACAAGATGCTAAAGGGCAAGGACTTCTGGACTTTGGTTGATCTGATCTTGGCCAGCAGCGATGGCGAAAGTGAGGATGACCCAATTGTCGTAGACTGTGTGGCACCAGCTGATCCATGGGCTTAAGTACAAACAACGATTTACTTAATAAAGTCCAACGAGTTTTTTCACTAGATTTCACGAATTTTATTTTTAAGAATTTATTTTCCTCATGATGGAAATCTTACGATATTTTAAGCAAGGAGTTAGTGTTATTGGGATATCCTTTATTTTTCCATTTGAATAATAGTAGTTTCTTCAAGTGACTTGTTTACTAACATAATCAAATTTTTTAAAGCTAATTGAAAGTTACTTTTCGACAATATACAATTGCAATTGTCTTATGAATATAATTTTTCAAAAGTATTTCTCACAAACGGGAAGTTGAAGACGATTCTTAACATATTCTTATGATTGTTTGAAATAATCATTATCAGTTTTCAAAACAATTCCTTCTTAAATCATATTTTGAATTATATCAAGTATTTTATACTTCGTTTTTCTTGTTCATACCGAAGCAGTAATCTCTTTTGTTTTCCGGGTTCGTTTGTGAAGCCATTTATTGCTCTTGAAGTCTTGTTGTCCTCTTCTCTTGTTAGTCCATTGCTAAGTCTAGTCTACTTTCAGGCAGCTGGGATAAGTTGTTTGCTAAACGATAACCGGTGCTATCAATGCACAACACCTGTGCTAATCCTATCTAATCAGTCGAACAGCCACTTGAATTCATAATGGTTCTATGGCTGGTCTAATGTGCGATGGGGTTTCCAACAGTCTTAGTTTATTGATCACCATGCGCAGTTCGTTGTTGGTCCTTAGTTTATTGCTTTGCTCCTCCTTGGGCACTGCCACTCTCTTCGATGATGATCTGCGTGAGCTAACCGAGTTCCTTCGCCTGCAGATGCAATGTGGATATCCAGATCGTGGCATACCGATCTTGGCTCCAGCTCAGGCGGCTTTTAAGCCCATTGACATCAACACAGATAGTCTGCGGTAAGAGAAACAGCATCATTGGGAGCAATATTAATTTGACTTATCTCTTTTTGTGACTTGTAGTTGTCAGGGCAATTTTACGGATCTCTCGATTGTTGGTCTAGATGGTTTCGAGTTCTTCCAACTGCAGTGGAGCAATATCCGGCACACCATCAAGTTTGACATGACTTTTCCTCGCATTCAAATAAGCAGCTCTAACTATAAGCTGTATATTTTATCGCGTCTCTTTGGCTCCGATATGTCCTTGTGGGGTGATGGTGTGTTCGACGTCGAATTGACTGATCTGCGTGCCAATGGCAGCTTTATCATTCGTCCTGCCGCAATTACGCATAGCACTTACATCAAAAGCTGGAAGGTGGATTGGCAACTCGGCAAAGCTTCATCTCGCATCACAGGCATCTTGGGAAAATCCCAAATTGTTTCTAAGATGTTCAATAAAATTATCGAAGATTTCCTCGAGTTGCTGATCAATGATAATCCCACTGAGATTTCGGAGATAATGGAGCAACTGATCGTACCTCCTATGAATGCAGTGCTTGACAATGTTGCTTGGTATGAGATAACTGCTATTATTCTGGGCCTTGTCAAGGGCATAATTCCCGTTGAACCTATCTGTTAAGGGCGCTGTCAACATCTAATCTAATGTTCGTTTGTTATCAATAAATTGTTCAACTATTCATATAAGTTCAATGCATTAGATTTCTTTTAATCATTATAATACTATATCTGCTTTCTGTGTTCCTTATTGGAGAAAGATTGATAGAAATTCTGGGGAATATTGGGAATATTCTCTTTATCGGCTCCTTGATAGCAACAGAGCATATTTAACAGTTGTAGAAAATATTAGTTTTTATACTAGTTTCCTAAGAGTCTTTTAAATTCGCATCACAATTATCTTCAATCCATTTTAAAAGTTAAGGCACTTGAAAAATCAACGTATTTTTTATCTTTTGGTTAACTCGCAGCTCAATTAAATTTCTGAATTTCTCATTCAAAACTTCCGCCTTTTAAAAGCTTGTCAGATAAGAATGAAGAAAGGGGCATTATCATTTACCTTACCTCTTTTTATCTTCCAAAGTTTCCCAGTCTTATATATATTTAAATCATAATAACTACCTAACAAATTGTTTCCTCAGAAAACCTAACTAATCTTAACTTATAGATTTCCGCCACTATTGTTTGCCACTTACTAAAATTAACTGCAAATACTAATCAAATTCCTTTTCTTTTGCATTTTGCAGGTAAGCTTGATAAGATTGCAAATCTATTATCATAATCACTAATCAATGAGTAAGTAAACTAAACATATTCGGGGTATTGTGTCATCAGGAAAATGCTGAAAACTTATCAATTTATTGCATTATTCGAATAGTCCTAATCGCTTTTACCATAAATTATCGGTCATAATATGTGCATATGAAAGCGAGCCAAGCCAGCAAGGGGAAGGTTAGAGGAAAAAAAAAAGAAATGAAAATAGAATCCATAATCGGATTTAAGTGTCGCCGTGAGCGCCAGCGGGACATCTCAATTCATTGGCCGACATTCTGGTCGACCGGCCTGCTGCTGGAGAGTTCAAACCAATGCACGAGTCCTGGCACAGCAGGAGTACAACGGGTGGTCCTATGGCTCAACACTTTCTAGCCTCAACTGAGGATTTTGCGACACCCGTTAAAAACCAGACTCGGACCAGCCGTGTCTGTGGCAGATGTTTTTTCTTCATCTTGCTATCCTATCCAACAACTTTTTTGTGTTATTTGTTAAACTAGAAGATATAATAATATCATTATTTGTTGATAATTAGTGCAAATCGTGCAGCTCAGCCGAAGAGCATTCTCTTGATCCTGTTGCTGTAATCGCTTATTCTTATTGTTGGCTTCTCACAAAATTGTTGCTGTACGATTCGAATTCGTTTTGGCTCATTTCATTTGCAATTTATGAGTCCTTTTGCACACACATACAATCGGGCACACACCTTGCACCTTGGCTCGGACTTGAGGCTGTCATAATGCACAGAGAGAATGCCAGGACACCGCACATACTCTCAGCCAAATGTCCTTTTATGAGTACGTGCTCAGCCACAAACATCTGAGCCATCCTGCGGCGTTGCCATTGTCCAACATCGAAGTTTTACGATCTAACGAACAGACTAACAGTCTCTTGTGCATTGTGCATTGTTTTCATTCTGGTGAGATTTCCATGTCCTTGCGGCCTCGGCCCATTCAACTTGGGAGCCTTGAGCGTTTTGCTATTTCCCATTACGTTGCCAGCAAAGTTTCGCTTTTCCTTTTTATTTTTTTGTTTATGTCCATTTTGTTGACATTTACGATGCAATTTTCCGAAACCCCTCAAATCATTACAAACTCGGTCAATACTTTCGCTCTTACGGCTTGCGGTTTAGCTCCCCATCTTACAGAACCCCTGGCAGCTAGTTGGCCTAGTTTGATTAGCCTCGATTCTTGTTTGGGTCACAAATTGCCTAGGTCGGTTGCGTAGTTTGCATATGTCACTAGTTAAAAAGTTTGTTCAAGCTAAAATCCTTGCAAGGGATGTTTGTATAGTCCACAAAAGTTTAATTTATCTAGCAAAAACAGAGTAAGGCAGACGCAACTTACACCGAAAACATTAGTTTTACTAAGGTATTGATTACAGTTAACTCTAAATGAAAATAAAGTGTTTGTGGGTTATTGTGTGGGTAATTTAGTATTATCTAAAGCGGTAAACTTGTGTACTTAATAATCAAGAATATTAAAAATACAAAGTCAGATCAAATCTGTTTCGCTGAATCTTACAATCTAAGACTGGATCTAGTTTCCCAATTATATTAAGGTTTATTATACATTTCTTTCACTACTTTCTAATTCATCGTCAGTAAGAATTAAAGGCAGTTAAGTAAAGAAGCTTCTGGCTTCGTTTTTAAGACGATTCAAGGGAACTTCTTAAAACTTTGGTTCTACAGCCCTTTTACTTAATTTTAATCACTATAATTCGCTGCAACCGACCTAAGGATTAGGTTGAAATTGCCTGCGGTTGTGCTTTCAAGCATCCTTCGTGAGCTTTTCCTTTGACTTTCCTTGAGGCAATGTTAATTGAAAACTTTAGACGACAACTTTCAGTTTGTCGAAACAAAAAGTCGTAAATATTTGCATGCAGCTCGTCTACTTGAGGTCCTTATTATTCTGCAAACAGAAATCCCTGTGTACTTACTTGTATGCGATATGGTTAAGAGTGCCATAAAAAGGGTTTTCGCGAATAATTTAAAATTTATGACTGAGGCACTTGAATGCAGCAATTGTTAAACAGAGAAAATTACGATTCATTAGCGATACGCGAACGACGACGTGAAAGGAGTGGTGTAAAGGATGCAGGATCTTAACAATATGGTGCACAAACATAAATCAAAAAGTTGAACATGTGAGATGAAATTGAGTTCTGGATGTGCCGTGTTTATTTAAAGCATTTTTACCAACGCAGTAAAAAAAGTTGTTGCCCTTGTTGCGCATTAAATGAGTTTTAATTTGAAACGTAGTAGCTCCTTTTTGGGCCTCACGGCAATTGTGTGCGCCAAGTCAACGGTGAAGGAAAAGGCGAGTCCAGGCAACCTCGCCAAGGATTCGCGTTGTGCTCTTTTTATTTTGTAAATTTTTTGTTTTTGTTGTTGCTTTTGTAATTGAGCCGCGCAATTTTCCCAATAGGTGCGTTGTCCTGTAAATGAACAGCCCAGCTAAAGGATGCAGCGAGGATGCTGGCGCCTTGTGTTTTTTTCAATTAAGTTTGACATGTGTCTCCTGTATCCTTTTACCTTTCTCCTTGCGCCCGAAATTTGTTTCACGCGACAAGTCAAGCTGAAAATTGCGCATTTCAAATTGGGTCGGGGGGTTGAAAAAGTTGCGACAGGATTACACTTTTCGACTTGAGCTCGCTTCGCTTCGTCTTGAATCGGAATCTGAGTCTCCTGCCACTTGCGTTTTAAAGCAAAATATCTGTAGCTTGGGCTTATCCCATTTCGGAGTCTGGTTTTCGTTTCCCAGCGATTTTGATAGACAGCTGATTGAATTTGATTGCCTCCTCCCTGGCTGCGAGTATCAATCAATTTGCTGCTCTGTTGCGCCTTTTAATTGAGAAATTTTCTGCAAAATTCCAGCGAGCTGAAGTGCGAGTAAAATAGCTTTCAGCCACTGAGTAGGTGTCTAGCTCTTTAATTCAAGCAGCTGCACAAGCTCCACATTAATACAGTATCATATTCTACACTGAGTTGGCCCATCAATCAATCAATCAATCGGTCTATACAATTACAGTTCAATCGCTCCGTTAATCCTTGCCTTGGCATGCAGGGGGCGCTCTTACAAACATTGTATATGACTTATTAGACTTTTGACAGATGTCAAACCAGAGCTATAGATACACACTTGCACGATGTTTGTTGCTTCCATTAGCATGACAATGCTACATATTCCATATTTCTGCATATCCCGTGCGATTATGTGTACGGGTTATCCTTCAGCCACCACCGGGAAGACCCAGATCACCACAACACATGGACAGATGTCTTAAGAAATCGGGCTACGATTTGATGTGACACTTTTGTCAAATGTTTACACCTTTAACCCTTTAGGCGCCATTGTTTAAGCCGGCATCTGTATTGGGTTAAGGGGTTACCTTGTGACGTCCTCAAGGTTGGACGGTCTACGGGGTCGGAATCGGAATAGGAAACGGGATCAACAATTGTCGTCGAATTGTTGGCAATGTTTTGTTAATTTTATGTTTAATTAGTGCCATTTGTTTGGGGATTTATGGGATTAACAGAGCGCAACTGGGCTCTGCAAATTGCTAAAAATATCTTTTATACTTCGAACTATCTAGTGTAGATTTTTCATTGTCATACGGTTGCCATTTTTTATAGCTTACCATAGCACTAACAATTTTTACTGGCTAATTTCAAAAAGAAATAATTGGAATTAAAAAAAATTGATTTTCTTTTTAACTTGAAAATTTTTACAGAAAATCTTTCTTATTGTTTAATAATAAATAAAAAATGTTCTCCGAAAATTTAATGGATTTCAATTGAATGTTTTTCGCTTAAGTTTAGTACATTTTTTATCTTTAACAATGACAATTTTTCTCACTGCTTGTATAATATTAAAACGTAAAATGTGTGTATTTATGGTTTCGCTTTCAAATAAATATCGAACGACTGTACATTTAAAATCAATTCCCATTGCGGTTATTTAATACTATTCGCTGCAACCATAGCGGAATATAGTTATTAACGGTTGTCAGAGGCAGCGGCAACAAACCGCCAGCTAAAACCAAAGCCAGCTAAAATAATTCATCAAAATTATGTCAAATCATGCAAACGGCTGCTAAAAAAAAAAACTCAAAATTCTGCAGAAGGCAAAAAAAAAAACAAAGAGGGGAAAAATTCCTCATTGAAAATGCTAATGAAATCAATGCAAAAGTGCATAAAAATGTTGAGCTGGCGGTAGGCGAGAAACCGCCAAGAATTGAGGATCTACTTCAGACCAAGTCGAGAAGGGAGCAAGCGCAGCTGCATCTTCTGATCGTACATGAAGCTGTCATGTTTTGGGCAAACAGACAGATACAACAAACGGCAGGCAGGCAGGCAAGCAGGCAGAAGTGACTGACTGACTGACTGACTGACAACAATTACAATTTTCCTCAACTGCAACGTCATTCGATGTTTCCTTTTGGCTCATCATATTTTCCTGCGGCTGCCTTCGGCCTGATTTGCATTTTTAATCTCATAAGGATGCTGTTTTATGCTACGGCATTGTTCCTGTGGTTCCTCAAGCTGCAAGCCAAAGACACACACACATAAGATGAAGCAAAAAAAAAAAAACATGTTGCTGTCTGAAGAAAAGAAGGAAAAAATAGACAGAAAAAAATTGTGTACCCCTGGCGGTGATCTACATATGTTAAATCCTGGATTTGTAACACGCCAGCCAGTCTCGTCGATGTAATCCTCTCTCCGTCATCGTCATCGTCTCCGTCGGCGACAGAATCTGTCTGTTACGCTTGAATAATTACTATAATTAAAGTTCCTTCAAATTGAGTTTAGCTTTCGGCTTGTAGGACTTAGGAGTCAAGCGGATCTTCACAGGATTTCCTTCAGCATGTTTGTTGATCTTATGCCATGTACAAAAGATTGTCATCTTAGAGTTTCGTAATGTAGTGAGGCTGATTCCCAGCCGGATTGTATATTAATTGCTTTAATTATCTTGGGAATTGATAGATTCAAAGAGAATTGCGAATACATCGAAGAGATTTACTTTAGTAAGTTTACTTTTTTAGGTTAGTGAAAGAATTGCGCATAAGTCGATGAGATTTATTTTAGTAAGTATTTAGAGATTTCAATTTCATGATCTTATTGTAGATCTTATCTTAAGGAGAGTTAAAGAGGTTTGGGATATGGTTTTCCCCTTCATAAGATATCCTCGATTAAAGAAATCTGGTTAGTTCTTGAGGTTTTTTCTTAGAGCCATCGCTTGACTGAACTTTAAGCAGTTTTGTATGATTGCCTCGCCCATATCAGATCCGATTAGGGTTCTGTTTCAGTGTCATAAAAGACAACCGCAACAACTATAACAATGGCTACAGTAATCGATCTGTTTGTGTCGCAGGGTAAGACAACAATTGTCCACGCACTTTCGAAATAAATCATAGAAAACTGTAAGAAAAAAACTGAATGCGATCAATGCCAAGAGACAACACAAATTACTTGAAGGTAATTTTTTAGATGAGAGCACATTGATAAAGAACCAAAAAAATCATATTGAAAAAAAATGCATCTTCAAACTGTACAATTTCATAGATAAAAAAAAGACATTTTGTGACGTCATCAAAACTCAATCAATTTGCGGTTTTTGCGATCGTTGCAAAAGATGAAAGATGAAAAGCTGATGCACATATGATTTATCTGTAACGGTTCAGTGGCTTGATGCTTGTTGCACTTGAGAGCAACATGCATTGCCGCATGTCCTTGCCACACAGAACACATACCACAAGTCATTAATCATGCCCCTACGAAGCTGCAGCTAATGATGATTTTCTCTCCTTCCTCTCTCTTTTTTTTTTGGCAACTAATGAATGGAGTGTCCTCAGTATGTGGATAACCGCAATATTTTTTGCCTGGATCAAGCATTAATTCGCTCTAGAATTCTGGTCAATGAATTGAACTTGCTGCCACTGAGTTCACACTTTGAGAGTTGACATCACATTTGTTTCATTAATCATTCATCGAGTCTCATTACTGCGCATTAGTTTAGGGTAATTTGATGTTCTTAGCTCAATTGTTGATGTCCTCGCATAACTTTTGCTCAAAAACTGTGGGAAAATAGAGCAAATTTGTGGAAAATCTTATCGAATTTTGTTTGATAATAAAATTGCTTCTATCAATAATGATGGGCTGGGGTCTATTTCTACCTTCAATGTAATGCCGCTAATTCATGAATTCAAAAATTGATAAATTTGTAAGTTTACTAAAAATTATAAAATATTGATGAATATTTACAATACGAGTCATCTATATTAAAAAAAACTTCCTCTTTTCCCCCACTGAATTCATTCTATTCTTACTTGATTTTTATTTAAGAAAATTAAATATAATTATATAATACTCTAAATCTCTAATACTCTCAATCTATTAGAATAATTGTAAATAAATTCCAAGATACACAAAGATTTACAGAAAATATAACAGTTGTCACAAAGAGAATTTTTTTGGAAGAGCTTAACACTCAACTGATTATTATTTCATATGCATTATTTTAATATTCAGTTTCCTCAATTTTATCCCGTCCACGGATTTTTTTGTTTGTTTGGTTTCGGTAATTCCTTTTTTCTCGTATAAAGATTTATGCCTTGCGCCATCTTCAAGTATTGTTTATTTACCCTTTGCGTATACTTTGACCTGTTTATGCAGTTATGTAAATGCAACCTCAAATTAAGAAAACTCGCGACGCCTTTTCATAGCATGTAAATCGTACGCCTTCGGGGCATAATATCAGTTCGTTGACGCCCTTGAATAAGATCAATAGAGCCTGTTGTCAAACATTTAACGGGTGGAGTTCACAAAATTTTCAGGTTCTGCCTTCTCTCTTTCCCCGGGGCCAAAATGCTAAAATGCTAAATGCTCGAGTTCCGAGCGCTTTGCATATCCCGCAGGCAGGTCTCTAGGTTTTTCCAACGTTCCAGAACCTGAATGTTAAGGAATCGGTATTCTTTTGGGTCGACCGCCAACTGTGCGAGGGCACAATTATTAGCACTTAAGCGACACATTTGGTGCTTGCAACACAGAGCGCGCTATGCTTGCCACATCCCGACGCTGTTGCTGGGGCAACCCTTAAGCAGCCGGCACAAGTGTCGATGACACTTGGAGGGATATTTGGAACTGCGGCCGCTTTACCGCAGCCAGCACAAGGATATGCAACGTTGCATGTTGTCAGGTAAATCGTGGCAAGGGGCAGGGAGCAGGGGGCAAAGGGGTAAGACACCTCCCGGGGCACGTCTTGGCAAACACTTAAGCCAAAGTTAAACGCTTCGAGTGTCGTATTTTTGTTTTTGTTTGCGTGTTTCGTCGTGCTCCGCTTTTTTCTATTTCCCGCTGAAGACGCAGCAGGAGACGCTCTACATCCTTGCTCCTCGTTCCTTCCTTCGATTTATTCGCTGCAGCTCAAGGCGCAACCTAAATCAATAGCGTCTCAGCAAAACTTTTGATTTAATTCGCTTAAATTGTCGGAAGGACATTGGACCCGACACAAGGGGCTATGCCCTTTGTGCGAAAAATAAAAAAATCCTTTAAGGATTGCCTGTGTCCTTGCTCTCCCTCACCCTCGGTGTCCCTCGTCTACTCCCGATTGTTTTGGCCCGGCTGTTGTCACAGCTAAAGCGCTTTAATTTTGATTGCATTCGATTTGTTGTTGCTCTGTTTTTTTTTTTGTGTATTCTTTTTCCTCTTTGCTGCGTTGTTTGCACAACTCTTTGACAAATTCGCAGGCTTGTTCCGGCCAAAGGCATCCTTTTCGGCATCCTTTGCAATTTTATGCAGTGAAAGGATTAACTATTTTCGTTCCGTATTTGTCTTTTTCTTCGACACGAAAGTAGCCTATATCTTGCAATTTCTGGTTTTCAACTTCCTTCCTCTCGTCAACCTGGCATTTCCCAAATTGTTGTTCTTTGGGGTCTCCTTAAAGGATTTCATTTTGTTTAGTTTTGGATTGGCTGGGATTGGATTCTGAGTGTGCGTGTGTGTGAATAGTTTGCGAGTTTGTTTGTAACCGTTATTAGAGGATTTTGGCTTTGCCAAAGAGGATCCCAATGCTGCAAGGAAGTTATTGAAATTATTAACGCAACATTTGTTTGAGCATGTCGATGAAAACCGTAAAATATTATATGATTTCATTCGAATTATAAATAAGTCAATTACAGAAATTTATTGAATAAGAAATTGAAAGATTTGAGTTTATTAGCATAAGATTTAAAATATTCATAAAATACAAATGTATGTGATAATTTTTCGTGTGGAAATCAAAAAGAATTGTAAATAAGAAACATATAAATATATTTATACTTATTGTTATAATTCATGAGAAAGTTTTATTTAAACAGTTTTAAATGTTAGAGAGCAGTTCATCACTAAAACTTTTATTCAGACAAGCCGACGTTATTCTAAATTAATAGTAATATTAATAATCTGTATAGATTTACTTTTACAAATTACGGTTAAAGGTGAATCATTACATCTTTCGCCATCAATGCTACTATCGCTTTAGTCCTGCCTCTGGGCACGGTAATCCTCGCAGAATCCTTGCGAAATCCTCACACAACCTGATGGCATTTTGCGCTTCTTTCAGTGGTGTTGTTTTTGGTTTTGATTTTTTGTTTTTCGTTTGTTGGTTGACAGTGACAGAATGTCAGTTCAGTTGCAGGATTTATCGTTGGGCGACTACCTGCCGGACCTTATACAACATCTAACATGTCAACTGTCATTCATTGACTTGCTGGAAATTCCGGTCCTGTGGTGGCCATTTTTTGGGCGATTGTTGAGCCAGCGTTTGAGATGTGCAGAAATCCCTTTAGCACTGCTTTCGCAAGTAATTAGTTGGCTGTCAACGTTTTTGGTTTGTGCCAGAGCTAAAAGGATTTGGCAATGAGGCCAACACCTGCACACACACACACACACACACAGAGGTACATACAGATATTGCCTCTCGAGTCCTGAATCCTGGTAGCGAGTGCGCGCCTTCTCATCCAAAATGCCTCCGGCAATCTATCAACACAACTTTTGTGTTCCTTGGAAATGTTGTTTTCAACCTACTTTGATGAAATGTTGTCGTCGACGTCAAATGAGAAATTGCATGTGCTGCTTGCTTGCTTGCTTGTTTGCGCATCATTTCATGTATGTCCTGTGCTATCCTGAAATAGGCTTCGCTTCGTTCTGCATTAAAAGGATAACAGCGACAGACAGTCAACATCAGCAATAGCAACAGCAGCTACTCTAAATGAGTTTTGCTCTACATTGATGCGCCTGCAGTGTTACATTTACTGTGTGTCCTCAATGTCCTGAATGTCCTGTCATGCAATGGGCTAGCATTGTATAAGAAAGTGGGTCGGCGGTTTGTTTTCGCAAAGCTGTCTTCCCATTGAATGCATCTGACAATGGCAACTGCTCCTCGTCTGCCTTTCAGCTCCCTCTCAACTCCCTCAATCCTTGTCACATCCCGACGTCAGACAAATTAGCTTAAATGAATCGGCTTCTCTCGTTTTTATTATTTCTTTTTCCTTTCAGTCACACCCTCAATTTGGGGCGGATAAGGTTTACGAGCTGCCACGAAATATTCTTAAATATTTCTTCTATGAAATGTTAAAGATATTTATCCATTCGCATCACAGCTGTTGCATTGAATCGTTGATATCTGAGACGATTCGTTCTGTTATTGATCAGGACATATAAAATGATCCGTGAAATGGCAATTAAACTTTTTATGAACTGTGGCCAATCGAAGGAGATAATTTGATACAAAAGATGGGTTAAATAGGCAGTGGAGAAGGATGGAAATACATCTTATGCCTTATAAGCGAAATCGAGTGTTACAAATAGTTTAGATAATTGTGTAAAATATCTATATAATGTAAGGAAAATTCGGGCATATATTTCTTTTGTTATATGATGTTAAAAGATTCGGAATATTACCATACATGTCAACTTTCACTTTAATTTTATTATTGTTCAGGCATCAATATTTATTCTTTTGACTTAATTCTGATTTTTATTTTATTTATCTTAAATGATTAGGATTTTTTTAAATCAGTCTGTGTTGATCAGACTGCGCAAACTTTAAAAATATTTATAAATATTCTTTAGGCTTCAATGTAAAAAAAATCATAACGTAAAAACTATACACCGTCATAAAGCATGTGCTAACAATAGCAAATTGATTGGAATAAATACCATCATAGCCTGACATTTTCATATTTAAATTGTTCTACTTTTCAGTTGGTATGCTTGTAATTGATCCAATTACGACCTTTGTGAATATCTAAATTAGTCTAAGTCATTCATAGAGAGCATTTTCAGGCATTTTCCAGCTATTCTTTGCTACTATTCACGTGATTTGAGTTAATTTCCTTGGAGGAACTGTATAATTGGCAAATGCCAAACAATTAGCTGCAGTCGTCCTGGCTCTAGCCAGGACAATGACCGCTTTAGCCTCTATGCAGTGGATACAAACACATGCATGTATCTGTGGACAGGAAGTTGAAGTTTTGGCCCTTAAGTTGCGGCACATGTCCTGGCAGAAGGACGACGCCATGGCCATTCAGCTGGCCACACCAGACTTGGCCTGGTGTGGAATGCTTTGCGTGTCGAATGGTGGCAACTACCGAAGCTGCCGCCTACCGTGCGGCATGCAGCACGCTCTGTCCGTCCAGCTACCCGCTGCTCCGAGTGCAATTGTTTCGGCTTGCACGAGACATGGACACGCGTCATATTTTAATTATGACAGCCGGCCCAGGGGCTGACGAACGGTCAGTAAGTCAGTCAGTCAGCCAGCCATTCAGTCAGTGAATGAGTTCGTCTGGTGTTGCAACAACCCCTTGGCGTTGTAATGACCAAAACAGGAAACAGGATATGCGACAAAGCAACAGCAGAAGCAGCAACAACAGCAGCAGCAGCTTCGGAACTCTCACCTTTGTTGACAGATTAGTGGCAATCGCTGTGCATCATAAACTTGACATATTTATTTGACACTTTGATTGTTCTAAGCTTGTCATAATTTTGATATGCTCTGCATACATTCCACAGGCTAAAGCCCACATCCTTATGACGCAGGCACGTAGCATCCTGTTTCCACACCCTGTAATGCATAAACATTACAAACAAAAGGAAAACTATTGCTCTATGGGGTATATAAGAGTATGATTTAAGTATCCCGATACAAGTTTATTTGAGTGGACTATCGTAAGTCAAAAATGGAAATAGCTTTTGAGCTAATCATGTAGTAAAACCATCTATTTCAAAGTTTTAAAAATTGTCAATTGAAACTTTCAAGACATATTCTTATTTGTAGATTTGAATTCGGTGAGAAAAATGAATTAACTTTAATTTAAATGACCGAAAATTAAAAGATCATTTAATGCAGTTTATATACACCAATTACGAATATATGTTTCTGATGTTGATGTTGGGCAACATAAAATATAATATATAAGTTTTCATTCCAGAATCTAACACAGGTAGCTATAACAAATTTATTATATAGTTTTATTTCAACAATTAAAAGTATGTTACTTCAACTCAGAATATAAATTCTAAACTATTTCATGATAATTCTTAGTCTCAAAACGTCCTATAAAAGTCGCTTTAAATACTCGACAGGGTCTCTGCTAGTCGAGCAGATTCGCATACTTTGTTCTTCATTGTGTTATACTTTTGGCATAGCACGAATCGCGCTTTGTGCTCGCTAAACAAACTCGAACTAATGAGTGCGCTTTCATTTACTGGAACACTTCTTCAATGCGCAAATTTGCCAATTATGCGGGCTATGCAAAAAAATGAATGCAGAAAGGCAAAAGAGGAAAAAAATTAATAATAAAAGTCAAGGTGCAACAAAATAGCGCGGCACTTGACGTTGCTGTTGCACTAAGAGCAGGGATGGTGGATGTTGCATGCAACCAGCGGGCAGTCTGTCTGCTTCTGCCTCTGACGCATGTCGCGTGTTCACTTTAATTTCATTACAGTGCATTTTGCTCATTACAACGCTCGCATTTTAATGAACTACCACCCCTCCCCCTCCCTCGACCACCACCCCACATAACGCTGACCCGCTCGCGTATCCTGCGGCAGGATTTGGCGATCTAGCGACGCGCAGGCGCAGACAGTTTAAATGCCCGTGCACTTAGTGCACTTTTAGGGTAGCAACAGCGATCTGACTGCTCTCCTCCCTCCCCCTCCTCTGACTTGCTTCCTGCTACCGTTTGACCAGCGGTCAACTGCTGAAATCCTTCCTTGTTGTCGCGTTGCATTCGACTTTTTAAGCTTTCCGTTTTATTTATATTTTTTTTGTCTCGTTGCTCACGCGAACCCTTCGCAGTGCATCGATCGACAGGGTAAGAAGGAAGGGGGAACTCTTTTTTTATATAGCATTTCGTACTACCCTAGTTTGATTGATGTCTCAACTGACCGTTGAGTGTCGGCGGCTGCACTTAATGGCTATCAAGCCTAATGTCATTTGTCAATATGTCATTTGACAGCTTCGTCTATATAGAAATTATTTTAATCGCTATCGCGGGCATAACGAATGCGTAATAAGAGCGGGACTTGAGTTCTATGTATTTGTTCTTTAAAGGGGATTACGAATGAGTGGAGCTTAAGAAATATCTAATATAAAAAATATAGGAATTCCTTTAAATATGACTTATGTTCCGGATTAAGTTTCATATGCTTTCATAATAATTATGGTATTCTCTCTCTAGGCGAACTCGGCTATGAAATATTCCCTACTTAATTGTAATGCAAACAAAACAATATGAAAGCGGTGTTAACTTTAAAATATACCAAATAAATATATCTCTAAAATACTGAAATATATAAAATTTATATACCTAAATAACATCATAATCCAATACTTGTAGTAAATGTCATTAAAAGCAGCCTTTGACTTAAGGCTTGTTCGATGGAGTGTTATAATTTAATATTGTCTAAACTGAATATATTATCGATAAGAATTTGCTTTAAATATATAGAATACCACACGTATCTAGTAATAATAATAATAATGATACAATACAATAATAATAACAATAAGAATATAATCCTCATATACAATTCGTCACTTTGTATTGTATCTTATGATTCTACCCACGGATTAAATTCTAAGCATTTAAGTTTCATAGAGTGCATCATGAATTCCATATTATAGCTGCATAAAATGTAAGTAGAGCATATTTTGAAAGTATGTCGAGATGATCCCGGCATTAGCATATGTATTATCACATTGAGGGTTCTCCATTATTATTATAACTACACCAAGCATTCGCAGTGTTCCGAGCACTCAGACAATTAGTTGGCTTTCCATTTGACTACACCATCAGCACGTGGCTGAAGTCGGGGGAAGGCAACGGGAACGGGAATGGAAATGGGAAATGGGAAAGGTTATGTGGTGCAGTGTGTATGTATGGTCAGCAGCAGCTGTAATAACCAAAACATGAGCTAACCATGATAGCGATAGCTAACAACTTTTTTCATCACTTGCCCCGACACATCACATCACACATCATATCACAATGATGCGATGCTTTAATCCAGCAGCTGGCCAACCCAAATAAAAATACGAGTGTCTAACAAAAACCCACTGAAGCATCCACCCAGCAGTTGAACCACCCATAACAACAACATCAGCAGCACTTTGAAGAAGGGGCCGTTTATGCAAACATGTACGCGAGAGAGAGCGAGAGTGGGGAGTGGGAAATGCTAAATGGAAAATGGACCTTTTAGGAAGGACCTCAACCTGGACATCGGATGCTGCCCTGCTTTTCGTTCTTTTTTGTCTGCTTAGCAACTAGAGTTGTGTGGCCGCTAAATGTTTTTTTTTTTTTCATAAAATTTCATAACATCAAGATATGAGCTTTGTATTATCAGATGGATGGACAGAGTTAGGGGAAGCGAAAGTGGACGGGGGCAGCACATCCCGAGGCAATGCTCTGGCCAAAAAAAAAAAAAAAAAAAAAAAGAACGCGAGCTGCATTCGTAATTTCTAACGAACTAGCTGAGCAGCCAGTGGGCCAACCCCTTTTGACATGACACCAGCTAGCTCTATTGCTACCCCAACCCCTCACCTCCTACCCCTTTCAGCTTGCCGGCCAACTAATGAGCACACTTGAGCAACTCGGGCGAGTCCTGCAGTCAGTTGCATATTATTTGCTTTGCACTGCTAATGAAATGAGTCGCGACGCGCGTCGACTATGTCCTGCTACAGGACATGCATTGTATATCTGTCCATCAAGCAAATCACAAACTGAGTGAAAGCATTGAAACAGAAAATAGAATAGTGTATACCCTAAAAGGGAGTGTATATATGATTTCATAGCTATTAAAACGATCGATATATCTACAACTTGATAGACATGTTTCCTCAATTCTTCTTTTCTTCTTTATTGGAAAGATTTTGACATATATTTAAAGTCATCTTGATATTTTTACAGAAATCCATATACTTATGTAAAATATGAAGTATAGTATTATCTTTAAATATATTCACTATACTTATCAATATCTCAAAATTTGTCAAAGGTTGTTTTTTTAAAAAAAACATATATTTCTTTAGATAAGTTAGTTTTGAGTAGTTACAAATGTATAGATAGATATATACATAGATATTCATTCCAATAATTCTCTAGCATAAAGTGTCCTTCTATAACTTTATGCTAGAGAATTATTGGAATGAATATCTATGTATATATCTATCTATACATTTGTAACTACCATATAAATCAATTTTATTCCTTACATTTGTATCTTTTGTATATATATTTATCTACATAGTTGTATGTCACAACATAGCGAAAGTACCTCACTTTATAGGATAGCGTATTAAATACCGAATTCACGCGGGGGTTATCCTTGAATGGGTTAGCATAATGGCAACCCGTTTGACTGGCTTATCTGGAACCCAGAACTCTATTGTCCTCATCGGTTAGCACTGACAGTTCGTCCTGCGAATTGTTGTCGTTGTTGCTGTTGCTGCGTTTTTTTAATGCCGTATAAATTTGATTGTTTAATTGTCTTTTTTTTTGTGCCTGCCGTCCTTTTTTTCAATTTCAATTATTTTAATTATGCCTTCGTGGTGGGGGAGAGCAACTGAAGCCAGTTTGCTGCTGCCGCTAATATAATTAGTTAATTTCCAACGATTTGTCTATGGCAAAACCACAATTACAGGTTAAAATGTGCCGAGGACACGCGTCAAATGTCCTGCAAATGCCTCTCCAGTAGCACTAGCATGATCATAATCGTCGTAGAGTGGGGGTGAGTTTTACAAAAATAGAAAATAGAATGTTCGATATAATTTCTATGTCCGTATCGCATATCCTTATCAGCTGATGGCGAGGGGGGTTCTGGGCAATCTAATGCGTTAGCGTTGCGTGAAATCCTTGGACTGCTCGCAAGATTAATGTCAAATATCCGCACACGAACCGAGTAACTTGACATTGAAAAATGCCGCAAGATCAGGGAGAGAACCGTTCTTTCGCTTCTACTTTTACCCTGCTCGCATTTCTTTCTTCTCTTTTGGCCAATTGATTGATTTGGCAAACAAATTTCGTTCGATCTTGAGGCCAAAAATTTCAGTTTCGTTCGACTTTCACATGAAATATCGCAATTTTCTTGCAATTTGTTTGCAATTTTCGTGTTGATTTAGGTCTCGACATGGGCAAATTTGTTGGGGTATATTTTCCGTGATATATTTGATTTTCGTTTAAAACTGTTGGATATTCATTTGTGTTCAGCTACAGGCGCAATTAATCACACAAAGTCACTTTATAACACCGCATTATGTGGAATACATTTTAAGTAGGTTAAATTTATCTTAAAATTCTGTTTAATCATGATCTGTTAATTCTTCTTCACCTGCCTTGAGTGTCTCTAACTTTTCCTTTCTCTTTTCTTTTTCTTATTTCATTGCAGGTAAGCATGATTACATCAACCGTTGCTCATCGAATGACTAAGTATAAATAATATATTATGTGCGCATTTAATTGATCGCTTAGTTGTGGCTTATATCATTATTAAACGCTGACTCAAACATGAGCTCAAAATATTGCTAAACATTCGTGAAGTAATTGCTGGTTTTTATTGTGGTTTTAACTACACTACTTAGTAATCTTTTAAATTTTGGAATATTGAATATACTATTTTTAGTTAGTCTTTTAAATTTTGGAATTATGACAATACTATTTTTAGTTTAGAAAAGTCTAGAGTATCAATAAGTCACACACTTTCGATTGCGCCATTAACTCATGGATGTGGGCAACTCTTTGGTTCCATTCACTTCATACAATTTGGCACAACGAATTATGCTACATGCCATAAAGTTGCACTTACATAAATTCTTGTGAAATTATTAAATGACAGGCGCATCAAATGCCCTGGGAACAAGGAGTATGCGAAGTTGATGCTGATAATCTTGGGTAATGCGATCATAAAACCGTCACACCAAAGGCACAACACCACATAAAATGTCTTAAAAAATTGCGCAAAAAAAATGTCAAAATCGCTTTTGATCAATATTACATTTTGCACGGCATTTAAAGAAAGAAGTGAAACCCTAAGAATCACAGAGAAGATTTGCAGTTCCACCCCTTGCTAAAAATGGGATGAAAAGAATGCAAAAATTGCAACATTTATATTTCATGTATTTCATTTTCTCTTTTTTTTTTTTTGCCTCTACTTACTTATTTCTAATTTGAACTCTGACCTTGCGTGCTAAAGAAAAATTACTCGAGCGTGCCTATGATCTGTGGAATCATCCCTAAAAAAAGTGAAAAAATGTTGAAATATTAATTACAACATTTTGTAGTGAAAGTGAAAGGGACTGAATGACGGCAGCAGCTGAACGAGTTGACCTGAATGATGTTTTTTTTTCGACTAGAACTAGATTGATACAATTCAAATTGATCAATGCAGATCGATGCTCAATGGAAACAGAATATTCAATTGGCTTAACTCGATTATCACTGGCAATTGATTCGATCTAATTATAGCAGCCCCCGATATGATATGTCATCTATCGCTTATTGCATAATTTCACAATTCCAATTGAGATACATTGAGAATGGACCACAAATCTATCGGCAATAATCCAGAATATTTTGTAACGCCACAATTGTGCTCTGTTATTTAAGTACTAAAATCGAGAAAGAGAAAGAGAGAGAGAGGAAAACACAAAAAGCGTAAGACAAATAAATAAACACAAATAAGCAAAATATTCAAGTGAAAAACAAGCTGCAATTCGGCTCCCCATCATCTTCCTCACCCACTGACCCTGTGGGGGCAATTTATAGATAGAATTTGCGTCAGCTGTGCTCTTGGCTTTGCGTATCCGAATAATTGCGAGCGAGAATAAATATAATTTAATTGTTTCATTTTAAATACTCGTCATCATAATTTTACTTTAATTTGTTTTCCTTCGTTTTCTTATATTTTTTGACTTGCCAGCGATTTTCATCGTCGGCTGCTGCATCTAAAAGCAAATTGTATTTAACGTCACAGTTTGTACTCTTTTAATATTTCAGTTCTCATCAGTATGATATGAAAGATGTCTTTGGGCTTCATATATAATTATTTGGGCTATAATTGAATATTAAATGTAAATATATATTTGAAACTTGAAGAATCTCAATTTATTTAACTTTTTATAATTTTCTCATAAAACAAATTGTTGATGTTCATAAAGCAAACACTTAAAAATCTGAACATTTCTCGAGGACTGTGGTAAACTCTTTTGCCTTGAGAAATACCTTTTGATTTCCTTTATAGGTGCAAATTGAATTTGTGTTTTCCACATTCCTATGCACAATTATTTATGTTAGGGTATTTGAGCATCGCATTCCCCGGAGACAACTTCATTTTATCTTTTTACTGTAGCCTCTTTTGAAAATTAAATCCAATTTGACTGCCGCACCAAATACGCTCGAGGCACCAACAACCTCCCTCAAAGTTGGAGCTGTCACAGACAGGGAGAGTGAGAGCGAGGAAGATGTGCTCCACATTTTTGGGGAGTTTGTCGTACTCGGTACTTAACATATTTGCATTGACAAGCAGACACATATACACATAAATGTATGCACAAGAGTGGGGAGCAAATGCGGGCTGGGGTCCCATTAAAATTATTGATTTTCTGCCGTCTGCAATTTTGCCCTTTGGCCACGCAATTGGCCCTTCTCCCGTCCTCAGTGTTCCCCTCCCCGTGCCCAGATCCTAACTCTCCAATTCCCCGCTGTCGCTCCTACGCATCCCCAGAGTCTACACATTTCAATTAATCAACTCAATTTGCGTTTAAAGTGCAAAATGCAGAAAATAAAAGCGAGTAATAATTGTGTGGAAGATAATGATGGACTAGCAGGTGCCTCGTAAATTGGAATATGTATAATATATGTTGATTTTAGAATTTCTATTCTAAACAAGTAAGAAAGCTACAGTCGAGTGTACTCGACTGTGAGATACCCGCTACCCATTTTGAATAAAAACAATATATTTTGCGGTATTATTCTCAAAATATACCACATATACTACAAAAATACTAAAAAATATACCAAATGGTATATGTGGTATGTCGATATAGTACCGCATTCAAAATATACCATAGACGGCACAATATTCCAGATTGTCAGCCAAAGCAACTAAGACCCCTAGTAAGTAGGCGTTTTTGCCCATACAAAAGTATTTCTTTAATAACTTCGACAATTTTTATCTGATCGCAACCAAAAATTCAGGAATCATAACTACTTAAGTTGTTATTGAATGTACCAAAATTCGTAACTCAAGCTTCAAAATTACGTTTGTTATTCGATTTTTTTGATTTGCAGGGGCGGAAGGGAGCGTGGCAAAAAATTTGAAACAAACTTAATCTGCGTGAAAACATAACAAATGCTGTCGAAAAAAAAAATTATAGCTCTATCTCTTATAGTCTCTGAGATCTAGTTGTTCATACGGACAGACGGACAGATGGACATGGCAATATCGTCTCGGCTGTTGACGCTGATCAAGAATATATGTACTTTATAGGGTCGGAGATGCCTCCTTCTACCTGTTACATACATTTCCTGCCGGCACAAAGTTATAATACCCTTCTACCCTATGGGTAGCGGGTATAAAAATCAATACTTTTAAGTATAGTTCAGTGTAATACCTCCTCTATAATATTTAAAAATTTCATTTGATTCAAGTGCATTTACTGTGAGGAATATATGTATATCAATATCTACCCCATTCGATCATTAGTTACAGAGTATAGCAAAGCGTTGATTAAGCAAGAGTAACATCGACCATTTTCCGCAAAGTTCATACGAGTCGAGGGGTTTGACTTGTCGCCATCCCCGCGCCCCTCTGCCTTGACTTACCTCTAATAATTATGTCAACTCTCATTGTTGCACATTCTGCAAATCGACTCAGTCTTGTCTTTGGCCTTTCTCCTTACATTCTTTCTTTTTATTTCCTTTTTTTTGCAAACTCTTTCGCCCTTTACGCTGTCCAATTTCATGGATTTTAAGTTGTTCATGTTTCTCGGAGCGTTTTACGCTTCATTAAAACAAATTGGCGAATAAATGTCCTATGTAATATTTTATGCATTTTGCTAGGTCCATCGAAAATTGAAGTTGCAATTTTCATCGTCGTCGTTTTTAGATTTTTGCGAATTATGAATTATTAATTATGGCAAACCCAAAGGAAAGGGTTGCCTTGCCCCATAAGATTTAATCCCATTTGGGCGTGAGAACTAATGCGCTTGTAATTGACGATTGGGGTGAATATGGCACCGAAAATGATGACTCGACTCTCCATGTTATGGAAATTACAAAATTATGAATATGAAATTAGTTGGTTGAGCTCATGAATCGCATCGAATTGAATGAGCTCGAAATTGGTTTCTAGTGGAATCCGTTTTGTTGCCGTCATATCTGCGTAAGAATGCGATTATGTTGCTGCTCTATTTAAGCCATGGAATTATGAATGTAAAACTAAAAATTAAATGGACTGTTTTATTTGATATGCAAATATTTATTATGTGTAAGAAGTGTTTTAAGATGCAGTCACATTCAGAAGCTGATCTGATTTAAAATTCTGTTTGAAAAATGAGAGAACTGAAAGGGAAATCCTAACATGAAATCAGCTGGTAAATAGTTAAAGAATTAACTTTAAATATCTAGTTTTAGGATTAAAAAGTGTGTATTTACATTTAACAGATGCAACTTATGTTTATTGGAAATCCATATTTTGACATTGATTGATTGAATTGATATTCACACAAGTATCTGGGGCATCAGTTGAACTATTTTCCGTTCTACGCAAATCTGCACGATAAATTAAATTTTCTTTGCATATTTATTTTAATGACAGTTCAAGCAGTTTTCAAGTTTTTCTCGGAAAACCCAGATACGTAGTGCAAAATTATTCGCTGGGTTTAAATGAAGAGAGTCTGTTTAGAGTTCGCTCACCATTATAAATACCATGAATAATCATCAAGTGCGATTTTGGAACAACTCATGAATCATCTGTGTTTCCGCACAACGCAGCAGAGACATGTGTGATGAATATTTGAATACACTCATTCACCGTGTTCTATGCAATGTTCGGACTGACCCATAAAACTTTCTCCGCTAGATGTTAATACAAATGAGGCGTACGCTTGTCGAACTCTTCAATTGTTTTCACCGCCCGCTCGGAAACACCTTACCAAGTTTTCAATTTCCGCTTACATACTGGGCAACTAAATCAAATAAAATTGCTTGTCCTACAGTTAAGTTATAGAGTTCATCCCCCAGCAAAAAGAATATGACAAATTGCGGTTGCCAGAAACAGAGAAATTGACTGAGAGTGAGAGCGAGTAAATTTGAGAGTGTTAAAGTCAAATGATGAACTAATAAAGCTTGCAAATATTTGAGCAACAGTTGCGGAAATTGTGCGAGGGGAACAAATGCATTTGATACAAAAGTATCAAGTGACCAGGGGATGGGAAGGGATGCGATGGGTGGGTGGGTTTTTGTGGTGGTTACAACTTTTGGTGGTTAGGCAACGCCTTCTAGTATTAAGTGACCAAAGCTCAAGGGAAGCCTAATTTGTTAAACATACACACACACACACACACATATAGACATGCAATTAAAATTGCTAGGGGTGTTGCCAGGGGTGGGGGGTAGGAGAGTCAAGTAGCGAGTAGCGAGTATCGAGCGCACCCTCAAGTCAAGTAGCTCACGTAATTAGCCGCAAACGAGGGTGGGCTGCAGCACTGTTAGTTCTAGCGGCACTTGAGCTTTTAACCCTTAAAAAGCACAGCAATTTTTATGAACGTCATTTAAGTTTCTTTTATTTTGGTCACGATGATTTCTGTGGAAAAACCAGCGACTGTGAAGTGCTTGTAGTAGCTCAATTCAAAAAGGGAAAGTGTCGCACATGCTCCCCTCGCTCGCCGCCCCCGCTGGGTGTGTGTGTGTGTGGGTGTTGCGTGGCAAACAACAACCACCCACATTGCAACCCCAAAGTCATCTCATTTATAACGCAATGTGCAACATTTGTCTGGCCAAATCTGGGCAAGTCTTGACGGGAGCGGGAAGTGGCGGCGCTCCCTTAAAGTTGCTGTGTTTCGTCTGCTGCAGGTTGATTAGAAATTCCATTAAAATTCCATAAAAACGAAATGAACGGTAGCCACACCCGAGTGTTGTTGTTTTTCACAACTAATTTTCCAAGGGGGATACCCATCCAAACCACCCTCGACACTGAAATATCAAAACTATGAAACGACAACTAGCGACAATTTTCAAGTTCCATTGCAAATTCGCGTGTGACTTCAGTCGCTCTCGCTTTCGCTCTCTCCCATACTCCTTCTCTGTCTTCAAACGATGTCGTCTAATTAAGTCGCAAAGTGTGTCCCTGCTTGGGATGGTCTCGTCTCATTCCGTCTCGTTCCGTCTCGTCTCGTGTTCGTGGTCGTGACGCGTCTGGTGCGTCGTGTGGCCTCGATAAGTGTGGCGAGCGTATCAAATTATCGAGCACATAATGCAGTTCACGTGTCGCATACGATCCGATTGCTCTCCATAGTATTTTGCGCGTTTATCGCGTTTTGTAATCTCAACTGAATTTACAGTCATCTCTAGATTTGCATTTATTATGAAACCCCAAAAGAGTCGCTCTACACATTAATGTTAGATAAGTGATAAGAACTCATTTTACGATAAGTTTATAAAGTCATTCCTATTGTCCACAAAACATCTCTATTTATATAGATAGCGATTGTGAAATCCCTTCATATAACAACTTATAAAGTAAACTAAAGTTTAATTAACAGATGAACTTGAAATACATAAGCTTTTTAAAAAAGTATATACATACATATTTATGTTGCGAATTTTTTTTTATAACAGTTTTGTATACCATATAAAGCAGAAATTTGAAATTTGTTTAAAGGATGCTATATTAAATGTTTCTTAAAATGATTATTTATACATATGTATATTTTTGTTGATCTAGCAACCATTATAACGCAATCAAATGTGTTACTAACTATTTTTAGTATGGTTAGATAAAATCAAAATTTGCCACCTCATTATAACAAAATTAGTTCACTCTACGTTAAAATGTAAGAATCTTTTTTAGCTAGTATTTCCTGAATAATTATCTTAGCTGTAAAGATAAGGTTATCTATAGGCTCGCGGTAATATAATTCTAACATTTATCTTTGGGCTTATACAATACCGAAACTGTCGCCCTACGTAAGCTGCACATAACTTTTGAAAATCAATTTTCAATTAATGCGGTATTTGACGCCTTTTTCCGCCATATTCCATTTTCCTCAATAGACTTTCGTAAATTATCTCAGCATTGCATAAATCTCGTTAACAAGCCGAAACAACAACAACAATAACGAGCGACAAATTATTGTTGTTCATAGTAATATATAATGGCACATGTTCGACTCGCGGCTGTGTCCGTTCATATTTGTTCGTCTCTATAGGAAGTGAATTTTTGCATTGCACAAATAAAATGCAAAAACAAAAACAACAGCAGCAGCAACAGCAACAGCAGTTGAGGTTGCTCCCAAGCGGCCCACTAACCGAAACCCCGACTAACAACGACAACCACAAATGCTGCAGACATGCAGCAGGGTTCGGTTTCCCCCACATCCATGGCATATTATCATTATTATTATCATCATCACAGCAGCCAGTTGATTATTACCTCTCTACAACAAAAACAACAACAACCGCAGCAACGGCAACAAATGTTTATTATTGCATTTTGATTTCCGTATGCTTTACTGACGCAGTCTCATCACCACTCCTTCTCGCTACGCTCTCTCTTCTCTGGCTCTCAATAGCCACAAGTGAGAAGGGAAATTTTAACAGTGATCTGTTAAGCAGCCTGTTGCGACTGTTGTTACGCTTATCAGCCGCATAGGCGCATCCGTCACTTTTGTGTGCAGTTGATAAAAAGTTTATAAAAATGTATAATTTATTATTGGCTTTCAATGAATCAGTCGCATTATGAAATTCCTCGGATAACTGCGTTTTAAGAAAAATCCCCAGACTACTCAGAGTATCAGCAGTTTCAATTCGGCACCGCTTCCGCCATAAATGCGACGGAAGTTCCCATATAAAGTTACAAGCTTAAAGCAGAAGATCAAAAAAAAAATATATGAGTAAAAAAAAAAAGAAAACATTCCTTATGCTCTTGATATTGGTCTTACCTGTCCTTTGGGTCAATTGCAGCTGTTAACAGCACGTGCTGAACTAACGCAGCTGCTGTCCAGTTGGTTTGTTTACATGATATCCGAGCTGTGTATAACATGCTCCAGTTTACAGCCATCTGTTAAAGTACACAAGCCGGCTCTCACATTGCTAACAGCGCTTGGAAATGTAAGAGGTAACAGCGCTCTGTAAAATTTACCTTCTGCCCGCATTAACAGACACCAGTTTGCAGAGAGAGCTGTTGCTGCCGCTTTTATGTGTGCTCTGCTAAAACTTCCCAACAGTTCGGTTTCAACCAGCGTACAGTGTAGACGTATGACGCTGTTTTATTTTTTGCCGCTTCTCGGTTTAGCGTATCGCGTACATTTCGCGTAATTTTGGACGGGTTAACTCAAGTTTTTTTTTCTTTTGGCAATCAAAATATTGACATCAATAAAATAATATATTGGCAAAGCCACGCACCAATGTCGTCAGCTATAAAAATACTTACCATGTGCATATAAAATTTTGGCTGCGCCAGATATACAAAGCAAAGTGACTAAACAATAGCAACAATCAAATGGATTCAACAAAAAACCGACATTAGTCATAAACAAAATTTTAAAATGCAAAACAAAGCCAAACAAGTTGTAAGAATGTTGCCGAGGAAGCCAATAAGTGCAAAGCAAAATAAATAAATAAGTGCATAGCAGCAAGTAAAAGAACAACAAACAACGAAAAGGATTACACAAAAATAAAATCACTTGCAAAACAAAAACAGACACAAAGTAAAAATAGCAACAGCTAGAGCTGCAAACAGTTTTTCATTGCCAACACGTGCAATAACAACATTAAAGTGTAGGAAGGAGGCAAAAAAGAGAAGGCGCAAAGCGATTCGTTAGTGATTATCATCATCATCATCACCATGCTAGCTGTTAAAAACTTCTTTCTGCCGGAGCGCACCAAAGCTCCAGAGACACCACAACGCTTCTCGAGGATGCCAGAAGCTTTCCTGCGGTCCATTCGACGTCGCTCTCTGAGAGTAAAACGCGCCAAAAGCTTAGTGGTGCCGGATCGCGAGAAACGCAAATCAGGTGAGGTACAGTGTCGATGTAAATGCGACCTGCTGAGCTTAATGCGTACTTGGACGGATTACAGCTTAAACAACCACACACATTAGTTAAGCTTTTAATGTTAAGTCCGCTCTGTTATTGAACTCTCCAGGAATACTCCATATCCATACATACATATATTGTATTTAAGTTTTAAGTAATTGCATCTATATGCATCTGACAATTTTTATTATCTTTTACATAATTCAAAACGAAGCTTCACCTTTAACTCCACTAGAGTGTGAACTTTTTCGTTTAAGATCGCTTAAAATTTACTACTCATAACTCGAAAGACCCCTCTAATGTCATTAGGTTACATCGCATAAGAGCTGGTAGCCCTGAAATCGACACTTAACATAGTTTTCATTTACTACTTATTTTATAATTTGGTCTTAAACAAACTCAACTAAAAAAGTTGTATTCATTAAGTCTCAAGCTCATTTATGCAATTTTTAATTGTGCCCAAAATGTAAAATCAACTGTTGATGACCTTGCGCAAAAAACTATATTAATACCGAAAGAGTTGTCCAAAAAATATATTGTCTATAGATATTGTTTGGAAACCTCCATCAAAAAGTGGCACTTTGCGTGTCATATGCCAAAGTTTGGCAACAAAACCCGAAAAAAACAAAGGGAGAAATAGCAACCAAAGACAATGATAATTATAATGCAATTTGACATAGTTTCTTTCACTCTGACACTTCCTCAGTTCCGAGAGCTGTTATGTCAAAATTTGGCCAACAAATGGCAGAGATTTGACAACATTTTGTCAAAAGAGCATTTTGATCAGCCAATCGCAATAATAATGATAATGATAATTTGCCATGCTTTTGTCGAATTGCAAATCAAGTGAAAGGGCCGAAAAAAGCGAAAGTTTTTATGTGACAAAGGAACCAAAAATAAATAAATACCCTTCACCAACTAAATGAAATGAGTGTGTAGTAGAAATTGCTCTGATTGTCAACCCGTGTAACATTGACTCACTTTTTGGCTTCTTCCAGTGGCACTTAGCATGCAATTATCGATTCTCGCACAATGCGGGCAATAGCCGTAAACCTTGAAACATTTTGCAGGTAGTACGCGACAATCAATGTCAGCTAATGACGTCAAAGGCAAACAGTAAAATGTAGAAAACTACAAGATATACTATATAGATGAACCCTTCTTATATTAAAGGGCTTGACTGGTGTTAGGTGAGAATGATGAAATATGGAAAAATAGATTGTAAAGTGACGTGGAACAAGTCTTAACGGCACGGTTGCTAGCTGATGTCAAAGATTGAATTAATAAGCAAAAGATTGCGCATGAACAAATTATAAATAGAACTGCATTGCACTATAATAAACTTTATTTAATAATTCTTAGTATACTCGGCTATAATATAATACACATTAGCTTGCCAAAAATTTAAGTATAAATGAAATCAAGATTGAGAGAATCCGGTAATTCCTCTTCATTATACAGCTTTAACAATTTTTTGAAATTGTTTTAAATAATTTCATCAGGTTTAACACTTTACCTGTTCGATATTCTCAGCCTTTCATTGGCTATTTCTTGCTCTTATGTCGCCATCTATTTTCAACCTGACCTCCCCAGACCCCATTAATCTTTATACACAATCGCAAATTGCGAATTTCACGACATTCGCCAAGCTCATTAAGATATTCCATATATAACAATATGTATATAAGATTCTATTCCATTATTGTACGGTTCTTGATCTGAGATTGCAGCACTTGCAATGGTCGAAGACGCTTTGCTATGATAACATAGGCGCGTATAAACAAATAGTATTTTTTTTCATTTATTAGCGTTCATTCACTTGGCCTGCTCCATAAATAGTTAATTAAATAAAAAAATCCGCATTCATATTCAGTCGAGCGACACAAAACTGTACTGATAAGCATGACAGTATGCGACTGCTGTCAGATAATGTATAGTAGGTGCTGTCTATATCTGTCTAGGCAAATATCGGGCAAGTATATAAACGTATATAACAAAGATTTCACACAGTATCTCGATATACGAAATGTGCTCCAATTTCCTGCAGCTTGTTGACTTTTCAAAGACCTTGACGCTTCGCTGACGTTCTAACATGGAAATGGATCTTAGATTTACGTACGATGATATGACTGAAAGGCAGCAACACTTTAAATAAAGCTTTTATTTTATTCGCTTACCCTCATAAAGGGCGTTATGAAATGACCACGGAATGTGTGACGCATTGAGACATTTATTTTTTTTAAATTTAATAAAATCAGTTGACCAGTTAAGTCTTAATATGTTAATGAAGATCTATAAAAATTGGGAAGATATGAGTAATATTTAGCTACTTAAGGCAATGCGAGGAAGGGTATTCAATATTCGGTACCTTGAAAATTATAATTCTTGCTTGCTTTATTACCTCCCCACACAGTTTATTTTTTATATGTTTTTTTGCATTTGTTTATTTAATTATTTCTTTGTTGCTGCTGCTTTTAAAGCTTAAATTTTATTTAGTTTTTTTTTGTTCGTTTTTGTTGCTTGTGCACTCTGCGCAGCTTTTTGAAAAAACATTTAGTTGGCAAACCAGAAAACCGAGTACAAAAACAAGCATTTACTTAGCACATTTTGCGCGAACAGAAGAAAAGAGGAAGATAATTTATCAAGAAGAAGATTTCGTAGAACGTTGCCAAATAAAATTGAGCAAAAAAAAAAATGTAAAATAATTAAAATAATACGCAATTGTTTATGCATATTATAATATACAACCCGGGTCTCGAATCACAAGAGTACACATAGTATGTATGTGGCAGAAGCAGATCATGGGATCATTTAGATGACTCGCTTGTATTGCTCATCATCATCATCATCACCATCACCATCACTATCAACATGAACAGCGTCTACATGATCGTGTGTGAGATCATGGCAATAAATGCTGAACTCTGGTCATGTACTTGTACAAGTTTCACTTGGATTGCGTGTATAAATTATAGAAGAGGTCGCTAAACTATGGGAAATCTGTGAAATTTTGTGGAAAAGTGAAATCCTCGGAATTGCGGAACTTTCAGACATGTTTTATAATTGTTGTAATTGCATTATAATTGCTTTAATCATATTTTAACAAAATAAATTTCACTTGTCCGTCCGTCCGTCCGTCCGTCAATATTCTCATCGCCTACAGAATGACCTCTGGCGAACCAAAACTTCCTCATACTAAAACTCACGCGTGCCCTTAATTAAACTCTACAAATTTTCGTGATCTCACTGAGAATTTGAGCATAAAAAAGTCTTGCTAAGCTGAATTAATGATCAGCCCACGCCAATTAAACAAAAACGCCCACTAAATCACAAAAAAAGCTAAGAAAAACATAGTGTGGTAGTTGCCTTTTACGGCGCACTGTGTTTGGGCACAGCTCACAGACTTGAGTCATGCCAAAAGTGCGACTAAATTACTATAGATTCGTTTTCGAATCAAGTTGAGGCCTCTAGACCAGGTTCATCTATTAGGCACGCTTACAGAACAATCGATCGATTGAGTGCCGCGACTTCAGAAGCGAGTTCAACTCGAGCATCATTAATCATTGACTTCACGGCCAAGATACAAACAAGACGAGACGGGACGGGACGGGACGACTGTGACGCTTCTTTATATGGTTCTATAGTTGGGCGCACTTCCAAATATGTCCAACGATTGCGACAGCGTTTACCAAATGGTGTTAAATATGTTTCTGTTTTTCTTTGTTCTGCCCATATCTTTATCTTTTTATTATTCTTTTTCTACTTTGCTCGTCGCACGCGCCGCCTCTCAAAACCGAAAGTAAATGCACCTTTCGATCTAGACCTGTAATTATCTTTTTCTCTTTCGTTGCTATAATTAATGAAGTTTTGTGTGATCTTTCATAAATGGCAGATATGATAATTTTAATAAGTACTTGACCAATTTTTAAAGTCTTTATCATTGAGGTCGTTTAGTTAAGATGCAAGTCATAATTATTGGGGCTGGTTGTTGGAAAGTCTAACGGTGCCAAAAATGATGATATATGATATGAAAACTGTCTTGAAATTTGGTTAGTTTGCTTTTCAGCTGCTCCAAAAAGTTAAAAAAAAATGCATTCTTTATTTTGATTATTATAATATAGTTAAAGTATCTTAATCGCTATTCTAGATTTCAATTTTCAACTGGTTGTAGCTAAACCCGTGAGAATTTTCCGCCTGTCAACTAAGAATGATCGCTGAAGCGTAGCTAAAATACGCATAAGGAAACAGATCTCAAGAGAACGGTTGATCTATGCGTCTTCCTGTTGCTTTTCAGGCAATTCATAACAAATTTTCAAACCAATTAGTCGAACATTTGATAGCACCCACTCGGCTAACCCTCGGAATATGCAAAGCTGCGCTTTCGACTGTGACGAAATCCAAAAAAGTAAACAATTTTTGGGTAAGAAAATTCCGTCTTGAATTTTCCCAGCAATCAGAGAAATACGAAATACGAATAGCCCTCTATCTATCCCACGTCAGTCAAGTCAGTTGTACATCTTCAATATTTAAATTTATTTAGACAGTTTTTCAAACACTTTGCGTATTTTCAATTAAATCATTTGAATGGAAGACGTGAAAAACCTGTCAAATGGAAATGAAATTTAAATGCATTTTCCTTACTCTATTGAAAAATTGCCATAGAAAATGAGAAACAGAAATGGGGAGGGAGGAAAAGAAATATACATATACTATATATGCAAATGAGTTGACCAAACGACACGTTTCAAGCGCCGCTTCCGTTGCCAACTCGATGGAGAGACACTTGTTTGATGTCCATGACAAAAAAATATCCACCACCAAGTGCACTGCCAACTGCCCCTCAGCTCACCTCATCGAATCCATCCCAATGGCAGTCGCAGTCCCGTTCCAGTTCCAGTTGTAGAGCTATGGCCAGAGGTTAGCGGAGATTTTCCTACCAAATAAGCCGCCAGTTTTTTTTTTTTTTATTGTATTACCTATTGAAGCTCGCATTCGGCATGCAAGAAACGATCAGCATTGAATAGTGAATAGTTTGATAGTGAATAGTGAATAATGTAAATGCGTTGCACACTTGTTGACCATATTCGGTTCTGGCCCTTTGGGTCGAGCTCTATTGTTTTGGGTTTTGAACATTGGACAAATCCCAAAAGTCCAAACTCCCTCTCACTCTAACTCTCTCCACTATATGTCTCTGCCCCTATTTGGGAAATCGAAAAGCGGAAGTTCGATGCTATTCAGCTCTTAACTGTCCATTGTAATTCTAATGTGACGTTGCAGTCCGACGCCCTGAAACACTATCGCCAATAAAATGGTATCCAATGTTCTTAAACATAAAGCCCAAGTGTCGATCATTAAGTTAGGCATCATATACATGATTGTATATGTATGTGTGCATATATGACTCTGTGTGTGTGTGCTAAGGTTCAGTCACACTCAAGTGATTCTCTTCTGGGGAACTTACATGAATCTTACAACATAACCGGTTCAAGTGGTTATTGCGGTTGTTGTTTCGCATTTTCGGTTGCTCTCCTCTTTGGTGGGCAGTTATGACAGTGTGTGTGTGTGTGTGAAATCTACACTATCCTGCGGGCTTGCTAATTAAGTATTGTTAATACACTAAAGATGCTAGAGATACAAAATAGCACATTATAATTTAAAAGGTTTGTTGAGAACTTAGAAACCCCTTAGGAATTTATCGAATATCTTTAAGCCTGTTTTATTTTATGGCCTGGGCGTGTTTATGACACAAAGTTATTAGCCACATTTAAGTAAAAGTCTCGAATTCAAGGGCTGACAATAGTTATCATTGTGCTAGGTAATAGAAGCCTCAAGAATCTGTATTTAGTTGTAGCGTCTTCTCAAGTTCAATCCGCATGCTTGTTGGAGAGTGTAATTCAATAGCTCGGCAGCAGACATGCATTGGCGTATGACTGATAGCAGTTACTTACTGTCTGTCGTAGTAGGTGCCTACGTAAGCTCTGCTAAACCAGCAACAACAACAACAACAACAGCAACAGTGTAATGAGCTGAAAGTCATTGAACCGCAAAAGACAGAGACATGGCCCGATTGGGATTGTGGCCAACAACAAAAACAGCCTCAAAAATTCAACTCTTCAACACGTCAGACGTTTTGGCAGACAACTCGAAGACAACCGAGGAGGGAAATAACGTAACTACCGCTAATTTAATTCACTCTGAGGATAACTGCCAATCAACCTATTTTTTTTGTTATTCAGCTTTTCGGCCAACTAACTAACTAGCTGCCACACGATCTTGTTTATGGGCATCTATGTATAGTCGAAACCTTGCCGGTCCCAGCACCGTGCCCATAAATAAGAATGTAATGAACGAGTGCAGGAACAATGGGCATCATAATTTTGCACACAAGAGAGGCGCTCCGATTTCTATAGAAAGGTCAAGCGAACAAACTGACTGACTGACCAACCAACCGACCAACCAACCAAGCAAGCAAATGCTTCTCGATAGAGTTTCGCAGAGTCCTGCTGCGGTTGGCGGCAAAATGCGGAAAGTAAAAGTAAGCAATTTAAAGATTTGTTTCGCTTCGCCAGAGCTAAGAAAGCGAGCAGAAAGAAAAGTCAGCTGGTCAGTCGATCCAGCTGCTTTACGAAATACGTGTAAGACGCTGCTTAATTAGCTGCTGACCGTGAAAATCGATTAATTGGCTTGAATTTATTTCATTTTGTGCGAACTCGGAGCAGTTACGACATCTCAAAGCCAATTGCAAAAGTTAACAGAAATTTAACTGCTGAGTATCATAAACATTTTGTAGAAATAAACTAAGCAAAAACAGTTCCAAAGTAAATAAGAAATGAATAGTGCAAAATATGAATAATTAAAAGAAATCAAGAAATATCAGAAATATAAAAACTATATTATTGAAAAAGTTGTGCAATTTCATATTTCAAAAACATTAAAAAATTATCATTTAAGCAAATATTAGAATCGAACGTTGTGATCCTTAAAATGTGGTTGCTAAGCTGGCATTGATTCTGAATTCGGTGTGTGAGTACAGGATAACCACAAGCAATCAAATGAAGATGATTATGATCATAAATATGAAATATAAATACGTTTGCCATTTGGCTAGAGGCAGGGCCCAAAAGCAATCACAATCTCAGGACCAGGGGCAGGGGTAAGGGTAGGTGTAGAGGCATAGAATCACAGTTATGGACAGACAGACCGACAGACAGTCAGAGGCACGGGCTGCAGCTGCATAGAACGCGTGCAGTGAAAATCCCAAGAAAAATCAAATACACAACTCTCACTGGGCAGCCAAAAAGAAGAAAAGATGAAGTGAAAGAAATAATCGCAGCACTTTTCCTACCATTTTTGCTGTGCATTTCCCATTGCAGTTTTTCCATTGTACACAGCTGGCACTTCATAAATATGTCATATTTAATAGAGTTCAGCAGTTGCAACTTCTGGAGATGCTACTGGGAACTAAGAAGAAGAAGAAGAAGAATCAACCACCACCACCAAGTAAAACGCCTGCTTTGACTTTTTATTCTCGTGCTGCTCACTTGCTTTCTATCCACCATTGTCATATCGTTTGATTGACTCACCTCATCTCTCTACCGGGTGTCCTTTTTTTCCCACTTCTACCATCATCATTTGTGCTTGGGAGAAAGTAGAAGAAAAAAATAGGTAGAAAATGTATTTTTTTGATCATTGTAAACTGATCTGTGTCATAAATTTGACATTTAATCGTTTTTGTGTTTCCTTGGTATTGAGCAAGGTCTGGTCATTGGCTTCGTATGAAGAAATGCAGCTCCGATAAGATTCCTCAACCATTTGATTAGATTAAATTAAGTGAATCATAGATTTTTTATTACTTTTAACGTTACAATCCATATCTAAAGTCCTAAAAAAGCCTATTGCGAATGCACATAAACTTTCAATTATGGAAAATTTACAACATTTTGAGTGCAAGCTTCAATTTATTACTTAACAAATCGATTTGAGCACAGCGTGTGTTAGAGTCGAGCAAGCTCGTTAGTTTTATTATTTATCTTTATGCATTCCTTCTCATAGACTTGTTCGACAGTTCAAGATACTTTTGTGGCGCATTTGCGTGTCATTTTTCATGTGCTGAAACAATTTGCTAATTGCACGTAATTGAAATGAAAAAAAAAGACAGAGCATAGAGACAGAGCGAGGGACAAGCAACGGGAATGGTGGCGAATGGGGGGACTGTTTTTGAAGTCGTAGTAAAAGTTGTAGCTTATATGAAAATTGATAAGAAAACTCCCCACCGAAGGTGTCTTAAGTGCTGATAACTAAAGTTGTTTATTTCTTTCTTTTTTTTTGTTTAATTTATTTTCTGGTTTCCGTTTGTCGTGTTTCGCAATTCAATTCTTTTTTATTATTATTTTTTCTACAAAATCTGTTATATGATAAATGAGTTGCCTTACAGTCACAAATTGGAATTGACTGTTGTTGGCTGATAAAAAAGCGAAGCAGAAACAAATGCCATATGCGCATATTGGGCAGCTAATTTCTGCTTTTTTTTATGTGTTCACATTTTATAGTATTTCCAGTTTGCCAAAAATGGAGTGCAAGACCTTCAGGTTTGCGATGCATAAATTGTTGTGGCGATATCGCCTTAACTTGTACCTGAGCTCGTAAATCTTTATTCCTTGGACCAATGAGCAGTGAGAGAGCGCATCTCGCATCTTCTGAACTAACCCTTTCCAATTGACCCTGCCAGTTCAAAGGGGTGTGGTCTATGCTGATCTTTCTCAACTCAGGATGTAGAGCCACTTAACACGCACACAACCACACGCTTCTCTCTCTGTGTGTGTGTGTGTGTGTGTGTGTTCGTTTGGTATGTGGCATCATTCACAACCTTTAGCTGTGTTTGGACAACGAATTAAAGGCAATTGGGAAGCGAGCGGTTTGGCGCGCCGCATATTCAATTCAATTTATCAAAATTCAACACATGTTTAACGCCCCCCACTCGAAACTATTCACTTACACTCACTTACTCGATGGTTCATTCACTCATTCATATGTTTGTTTGTTTATGCTTCGTATTATTTTGCTAATGATGCGTTCATTTCTGTGTCAGTTCAGCAGTTCTTAAATACAACGCAAAATAGTTGACGGATGAAGTCATAGCAAGTATCTATTCCTTCCACTCTACCCTTTGATGATGAATTTAATATTCATATGTACAATACATATGGGATTCCTGCACGTGACACGTGACGTAGCTGTCAGATACATTTTGTATCTGGCAACACGCTGAGAACGTTGCGTGACCGAACCTTGAAGGTGTCGCATTCATTCGTGCAGAACTTTTCCAATAGACAACAGTTGGATGAGCAGTCCACACCCTTTCCTTGACTCTCTCGCTCTCTCTCTCTTATAATTTTTGATGTATTTTGAAATTATTACTACTCGAAGTATTCATGTTTTGCCCCAAATAATGTCAGCTTTGCTAAAGAAATTATCAACTAAAAAAATGTTCTACCATGTTCATTTTTTAGTTCAACAATTTCCTAGTAAAATAACACAATCTTATCACTTTTAAATGTAAAAGAATTCATACTGTAACTTCGAGATGATTATACATTTGTATCTTATCGAAAAGGTTTCAAGAATTGCGAATTCCTTCAGTTTTCCCAAGAATATGAATGGTAATATTCTTTTTTTTTTTTTGTTAGTGATATGATTTCGTATACTTTAGTTCTATGTGATTTTTGTTAAATGATGATAGCTATGATAGCTAGTTCTCTCTCTAAAAATTGAGTTATTCGCTGAACTATATTAAATAGGTTACTATTAACACTAAAGAATTTGCTTCTGCAGAGCAGTTGTTGATTTACCTTTCTGCCTTTTCTGGTCTCTTTCTCTACGATTCTTTTTGTTCCTCGTCGTGTGTTTGCCCCGTCTTAATCTTGTTTGTGTGATCGCCCTCTGCTCCTTTTTTGGGCTTTGGCTAATTTTCTTTGCCTTTGTCTCACATTTTGGGAATGAAAAATCTGCTTTCAACTACCGTTTTTGCTTGCTTTTTGCCACCAGTTTCCGTGATCTCTCTCCCTCTCTCTCTCACTCTCTTACTCTCGTGGCAGCACACAAAGAAAGTAAATCAGATTGTGGAGCAGATGTGCTGCATCCTACAATAACGCCAACACCGAAAATGAAAGAAATCCAAAAGAAATGCTAAGACTGAGGCTCAGACTCAGGCCCTACTCAGAGAGATCATTGTGTGTTCCCATCTGATTTATTGTTCTACTCGGACAGTCCACTGTGCCGAGATGTCGACACGGTCAGCCTACCTAAATATTATCATAGGTTCTTGTGGGCTTGGTCCATGCAAATACAACCTCTACTACTCATATGATTTATATGTATGTGGATATGAAATTCACAATTCCATACCGAAAGTAAATTTGCCATGGCTTATGGTTATGGCTTATTAAAAATCTATTATTGTGCCAAAAGTATCAAAACATGCATGGAATATTTCTATAGTGTATGGGAAATATCAATAGAATACACAGCATTCACTGTGGTCTCTCTAATTAGCGTAAATGCATTCGCATTCAGCTTACTAATGAGAGAGGGAAACCGTTGCAAGGCTGCATTTTAAATGCTCGTCAAGGTGAATGTCGCTAAACACTTTAAAATACCTCGTTTATCTCTCTACTTATGTTAGTATTCTTTTGCATTTACCTGATCATTTCAACAGCCTGACAGCTCTTCAAATTTAACTGTGTTCTGCCACAAGCTGTGTTTGTGGTGGGCGATCGTAAAAACTGCCAACTGGACAGATACAAAATGTTCATGTTTTTGGGCTACCGTTTACCACAGAACGGTTATAAAATTTACGACTTTTTCAGGTCCTTTTCGTATAGTATCTGATCCTTAATCGTGGCACGCTTCCAATGGTAATCAAATAGAGTTATTTTCAGCTGGCAGCAATAAAACTAAGCCAGCTACTTGATGATAACTCGGGTCAGAAGGTCAATGATAACTGCAAAGGAATTTTGAAAGAAAGGCATAAAAGATGTCGAAAATGAAGTAGAAAAGATAAAAATGTTCACATTGTGCGCTAATTAAAATGCTTAACCCACATCAAGAGGCAAATCCCTGAGAGAGTGAAAAACGAAGAATAGGAATTGTAATCGTAAATGGGATATATGGTAAATAGCAGTAAACAAACAAACAAAAACAAACTGGGCCAACAACCCTTTCTTCAGTGCACTTTCTCCCTGTGTTCTCGCCAAGTCCAAATCGAGAAGGCGCAAAGAAGTTTTCCATTTTTTTTTTTTGGAAAATCAAAAGCAGTCTTGGGTCGAAGAACGAGGCTCGTTTGCATACGTAATTAGTTTGGGAATTGTGACAACGATGGCGACATTTGACATGAGTTTGAGTTACGATCGTTACGAACACAGATAAATGAAGTAAGAGAAGAGAGTGAGGCAGAGAATTACAGCCAGGGTTGGGGGTTATCTTATCTTTACACCTCCGGCTGACTGGCTGGCGGTTTGAACTTTACACATAAGCCGATCAACTGTTTTTTTTTCTTTTTCGTTGATCCCCCTACCAGACATTTGACATCATTAGTCAAACTTAAAGACGCATTTGTAACTGACGGTTTTGTCTTCGGTTTGTAACTTTAAGCGCCTAGAGCGAGGCTGAGATACTCATTAATTAGACGACCGGCATTGCCAAGTATTTCGCTTTGAAGAAGAATTTGTTACAATTTGGGGTTAGGTTCTACTATGAAGATGATCTCCAGAAACCAGTTGCCGGCCATGTTTGATTTGATTTCATTTCATTTTATGGCCATGCAAATTGCAAAACCGCGCTAATTTTTTGCTGCCTTCTTCTACTGCCTTAGGCATATCAGTTTCACAAAGTATTTTCCTTCTTTTCTCTGCATTTGCAATGCTTTTTTTTCTGGATTGCATTATATAACAAAAGGCATATTTATTTCGTTTTAATTTGTAATTTTGTGCTATGGTCAAGGCGAGTGAAGCGCTTGAAACCAGTTGAACTTGTTACCGTATCTTCACTGTCCATACAAGGAGTCGCAACTCAAGTCGAAGTACAACTCAGCCCGCTCTCTGCATGTCTTGTCTTGTGAAGTCCATTAACAAGCTGGAACAAGTTCTCAGTGTCACCCTCGAGACGTTGTCCATATCCATGTCGATCCATGTCCGAGTCTCCCTTTCACTGTTTACTCAGGCAACTCTTAACAACTCATAATAGAGCAATTTTCACGTGTCCTTGCTGCCTAGTAAATCATCACACGACTTGCACCGACAACTGGTCAGTCAAAAAAAAAAAAAAAAAGGATCACAGCTCCTTCTATTGTCACTCCTTTCGACCTAACAACAAACTGCCCAACGCCTTGGGCTGTCTTCAAAGAGGAGAGGGGAGGTGGCTTTGGTGGGTTGAGCCCTTCACTGAAATTGAAATTGATCGTGGCACTCGTATTCTAATGGCTTGGGTTTGGACTTTGCTCTCGAGATTTACGAGCATACAAAGTGGCATTTTTATAGTGTTTTTATTTTGGGTTTAACACTTAGTTACACATTTTGGGCATGAAGTGAGCAATAAATTCAGTAGGAAATTTGTCTAAAAATTAAAATGATGGAAAAAGAGAGGCGAGTAAGAAAAAAGATGCGAACAGCTTTCACACAGATAAATCACATACAGACAGAAAGCTCTGCATCCAATAAGGCGATTGGGTGCAGCTTTCAAAAGCTCACTAATACACCGACAGCTGTGTTGGTGCTTCAGCTTAATTTCCTGGCAACAGTTGCCGCTAATTTAATCTGACCTTGAATGCTTCGTAATCAGAAGCCAGACGGCAGACAGCTGACTGTAGATCTTAGTTTTGATTGAACGACTCGGTTCAACAATGAGCTAAGCTAATTTAAATCAGAAAAGTGTTCAAGCAACTGGCAATTTTAAAGTTTTTGCACAACCCTCAAGACGAGAGCGAGAGATACCCCGAAGACAAGCAAAACAATTGCCGAAAACTCAAGACCGAAAAGTAGCTTCCAAAGCTGTCAATCAAAATGCAGTGCGAGGCAAGGACTACACTAATGATATATGTATGTTTAACATATGGCGTACACATCATATCTGTAGTAGGTTCTTAACTACATTTGCATAAGAAGAATCACTAATGATGGGTGCCTGGGATGGCGGAGGGCTCGAAAAACTTTTGCCCGCCACAACTATTCTAGGTCAAAGATGACATGAAGATGAAACGAGTTTTGAATCTCGCTAATTACGTGTCGAACTAGTTGAGAAAACTGTTTTCACTAATGACGATTTGATTTCTTCTACCCAACCTCAATTTCAGATTCCTTTGTGAACAGTCAGGAATGGACAATTTCGCGTTCGGTGCCCGATTTGAGGCTGGGCATCGTTGGCTCTCTGAATTCGGGTAAATCGGCCCTAGTGCATCGTTATCTCACCGGTTCCTATATGCAAGAGGAGTCGCCTGAGGGAGGACGCTTCAAGAAGGAGGTCTTTATCGATGGTCAAAGCTATTTACTGCTGATACGCGACGAGGGCGGCGCTCCAGAAATGCAGGTAAGACTCGCGACAGACATGTGTAGTATATATGGTAACATATGTAATGCTATGTGAACATTCTACACCAATCTTAATTCATCAAATATGCATGAAATGGTAAAATGATGTATTGCCCGTGTTTGTGAATGGAGGTGTAGCAGGAATTGGAGCTGGAGCTGGAGCTGGAGGCAACGGTAGCACTTTGTAGTGGGAAAAAGTTTTTCCTGTTGTGTGTACAAATATATTTTCCCTTATCATCTTGTAAATATTTGAATTGAGGTCAACACGGGATCACAAGGGGGGCGCAGCAAAAAAAAAAGAACAGTTGGGGATGCCAAGAGAACTTTGAGGGTTGTTAAGCTGCAGGTTTTTTTTTGCCTTTTATTTTTTGTTTGCTGTACACTGCAATAAATAAGGGAATAGGTTTCGACTTTGTTTAGTTATAAATATTAAGTGATTTATGCTCTAAGTGTTTTCTTAGCCACCGATATCTTATTTACTTTGCTACTACTTTGTCTGGTAACTGTGGCAACTCTGGCCAATTCACTGCAGAACTTTCCATTTGTCGCATTTTGCCAATTATTAACTTTTTCTAGATGGCGAAATTTCTGCTGTGCTGGCAGTTTTCGCATTCAAACTTGCCACAATGTTGTTGCCTTTGGCCTCGGCTACTGGGGATTCCCCCTCCACTCCACTCCCTTCCAACACAGGTTTTGCAGGCTGAGTCACTCTATCGAACTTCGACCTTTGGCAAGGCAACAACTGGAGGGCTGGGGATGAACTGGCCTCGGGCCAAATAACTTTTGTTGCAACACTTTTTTTTATCGTCTAGCCAAAGGTCTGTTTACCGTTATGACATTATGTGATGCGACAAACTTGGCCAATACAATTTCGCCACTCAATAGGTTAAAGTTCAGCTCATTTATCCCTCATACCGCACCCCCTCCTGTGCAACCCCTAGGTTATTGCATTCGCAATCTTCGCACACTAAACCCGTGTGCAATTAAAGCAAAGTTTTCTTCGAGCTATTTGCATTTCTATGGACCGTTTTTCGAGGGCAAACAATTTGTTGACTCATTGATCGGCGCTCGAAGCTTTTGTTCCGCATTTGTTGCACGAAATGTGCGCAATGATTCCTTTGAATTCGCAATCCGGACACAATATTTGCACAAACTTCTATGTACCCTGTTTATTTGACAGTCTCTGAATCCCTCTCGCCCCCCGGCGACAGGCGGCACCGATGGCTTAAAAGGGTGAAAGTGTGGATTATAATTTTTAAGCTGCTTTCGCTTTTTTACACATTCCTCTTCTACATTTTTTTTTTATTTGCGGTTCGCTTTATAGGTTAGGGTGTATTGCAGACTCGGGTGGGGGGTAGGGGTTGCTCTTCTCGACAACAATGTAAAAAAAGTAAAAAAAAATGTGGCTGACACGCGACGCGACCCTCGCAAATCCCATAATAATATGCCATAATACCTAGTCTATACATCCCTTGGCTCAGCAGTTGACTAATGCCGAAAGCCTTTTGCGTATTTTATTTAAATTCTAATTGTTGATAATTTTCCCTTTTTAATTATTGTTGTTAATATTTGTGCAAGTCAAGCATGTGATTGACCCAATTTTGTAGCGGAATATTCGAGCACTTTGCAGTTTGAGTAGCACAGTCCGCAAACAGTTTTAGAGTCACACCATAACCGTTTTGAAGGCTCTCGATATGCAGGCAGCTTCTTGTGTTATTGCATAACAATGCTTGTCAAGCTGTGGCGGGGTGATTATGTGGATAGCTCCCTTTCTCCCTCGCTAACTAACTCTCTCTCTCTCTTTGCGCGTCTGGCTGAGATTCTCCCCACTTTTTGTTACAGTTGTCATCCGCAAATCGTTTCTCTCGCGATTTAACTAATTTTATGTCACTTTCTTGGCTAACTTCTGTCATTCGACGTCTTTATGCAACACAATAAACCATATTTCATTGCAAAAATAACCCTCAGTTTTCCAGCAACCCCATGTGAAGCCAGCCACCCCCTCAGACGGCAAGAAAAAAACCCGTTCAGGAATTTTGAGGCTTAAAATGCCAAACTTTGACATACTCTGTAGTTAATTTGGCATAAGTAAAGCCTGACAAGTAGAGAAGTTCATAAGGTTATCTTTCATCATAGAAAGCACTCAATATTATGAGGGTATCTTAAAGTAGACTTTGTCAAATGCGCTTACAGGGTACAAGAAAATGCGAACAGTACAGTAAAAACAAACTCGCAACTTTGGATGAAATCACTCAATGGCAAGGCGACGCCACTCAGTCGCATTTTGTTATGTTTTTGTTTTTATTTGCTTTCTGGCTGAGACAGGATATCATTACCATATACGGCACGACAATATTGCATGCGACTAGCGACAGTTGTCGATTCTGCACAATTTTTCTTACATATTTTTTGGGGATAGAGCCACATACTAAACAGTGCAGTTCATGCTGTTAGAAGCGTTCAAAAAGGAATTTAAATTTCAATAGAAAAAAAGTAATATATGAAAATATTTGAATGTTTCATCTATAAAAACAAATAACAATTTTAAAACCAAGAACCATATAAAAGACAAAATTCAATTTCGCAGATCGATTGATAATTAATGAATTTCCATTTGTGATCTAATATTTCGTGAAGTTTCTCATTTAAACTTCTATCTTTTCTCAATATTTCATTGTTAATTGAAATATTATTCAATATAGTCTGCTTTTGTTATAAAAAATATATTATTTCTAAATTCTTATGAATTGTTCAAGTTGTTCTCATTTTCCGCGTCTTTCTCGCTCAGAATTTCTTTATTAATGTAAGTTTTAGTCTATAATCCTGGCGTAACTATTTTCAACCTGTATCCAAAGCCTTTTAGATTGATTTTAAGGCTTTCGAGGAGACACTTGAAATGGTTCTTAACCCAGTTTGAAGTTGCTTCATTGTTCGTTTCTATTTGGCTGAACGGCATTGTGCTGGCTTCTCTTTCCCCCCCGCAATTGAAATGTATTGTTGTCAAGCATGTGTCTCCTTCCAAGTGTAACTGAGTGTGTGTGTGTGTGTGTGTGATTGTGAGTGTGTTTGTGAGCTTCCCGTGTCGCCGCCATTTGGCGCTGCATTTGCTGCAACTTTTTTTTGCCGTTGCTTTCCTGTTTCCTCTGCATACTTTTTCACAACAAATCATAAAAAGCGGCAACGACAACCACCCAAAACGCAGCCCCAACCACCGCCCGCCGTCTGTTGAACCACCCACTGTGTCTGTGAGCAGCGACGCGTCGCAGGACAACGACGGCAGGATAACGACAACTGAGAAAAGCGCCAGTTGTTTGTCGACTGGCAAAGCAGGCGGGCGGCATTTATTTCGTGTGCTTCGCATCGCATCGCACAATCCTGTTGCAGGACTCGACGAAGGATAACCGAAAACTATATAAATAATTGATTGTGAATTAGTTGAATATAAAGCGAGTGAGTTGTTTTGGATTTGAATGCATAATTAAAATGGCTTTCAAATTGAATCGAATTCAATCGATAGTTTGTTGCCAGGACATCTGAATCCTGCGCAGTAAACACACACACAAAAGCCACTGTTTACATGCCATCTAAAAGTTCATTATCCTGCAATTGCCTATGTGTCTGTATGTGTGTGTGTGTGTGTGTGTGTGTGTTTTGGAGTGGAGAATGTGTGCGTTTGAGTTATACAAAAATCATTAAAAGTTTAGCACACGGCGACGGGTCCTGCCGAAGGATTCAAGTGCTTCATTAGCGACTTTCTCAAGTGTGTGTCGAGACGTGCTGCTGTTGTCCCCCTCCTAGCTCCTTGCTACTGCTCCTGCTCCTTGATCCTTCGCCTTGTGTCGCCCGCCACTACCTTTGGCCAGAGATCCTTGTTGTGCATGTCCATTGTTAAGCGCGCTTCCGCCTTTTGTGCTGCCCGCTGCCAGACGCCGCAATTTGTTTACTCCTCACGTTGCGTCGTCCTTCGACTGCGTCGCCTTGCAACGGCGACTCACAAAGTCAAGGACTCGCGGCCAAAAGTTTTGTGTTTTCGATTTAATCCTTTTTTCTCATATTATTTTCGTGTGCATTTTAAAGGCGCTTTTGTTTTGTTTTGGTTTCATTCTTTTTTTTCTCTGTGTGTGTGTGTGTGTTCGTTCTTTTGGCTTATTTAACTGAATTCGTTTTTTTTTGTCTTACTTTCAGTTCGCTGGCTGGGTGGATGCGGTAATCTTTGTGTTCAGCCTGGAGAACGAAGGCAGCTTCAACACCGTCTACAATTATTATACCAAAATGGCGCATTTTCGCAATGGACAGGACATACCCATGATATTGGTGGGCACACAGGGTAAGTTTAACAGAAAACAATTTAAAAACTAACTACGTTAGCAAAATACTCAAAGAACTGTTTCAAAATTTTAAGATTAATTTCAATAGAATTATTATAATTAAAAAAAAAACGCATAAGTTAAAGATTGACTTCATTATACATACAATTTTAAAGTAAAAAGTTTTCCATTTTTATTTTTATATTAATTTTCAATTTAATTATCATACTTCTGTTTCATAATCAACCTTAAAAATCAACATTAAATAGATAAATGTCCATAATCCAATCATTAAATGATATATTTATTTATTTACTCAAATGAAGCATTTCCTGACGTATTTACTCTTTTATTGAGTTAGTCTCTTCGCTTTTGTACTTAAGTTAATCTGAATTCTTCTAATCTCATTTCTTTCTCTACTCGCCACAGACGCCATCAGTGAGCGTAATCCTCGTGTTATCGACGACACACGCGCCCGGAAATTGGCCAGTGATTTGAAGCGTTGCTCCTACTACGAGACCTGCGCCACTTACGGCCTGAATGTGGAGCGCGTCTTTCAGGATGGTAAGTAAAGCTAAGAGATTAGCATCATTAGTCATCATTTACATGATTCCCAATTCTCTTCACAGCTTGTCAGAAGATACTCTCACAGCGTCTGCCGCTTCCGCCGGCTATGCAGCCGCCGCGTCCAACGACGCCGCAAGGTTCTCGCCTGGGTCTGGCCTCGTATCAGGCGCCAACAAACGGACAGCGGGCGCAGCAGCAGTTGCCGTTGCGGATGAGTGCAGATTTCGCACAGGCAGAGCAGAAGCTCTGGTCACTGCAGTCGGCGTCGTCGTCGGGCGCCTCGCTGGCCACCAATGAGAACAACAACATTACCAAATACAATCCAGCTACTGCAGCAGCACCACAGCAACAACAACAACAACAGCAGCAGCTTCAGCAGCAGCAGCAGCAACAACAGTTGTCGCTGCAAGGCGATTGCTCGCAAGTGCAACTGCGCGATCCTCGCGACTTGGCGCCGCCACCTGGCAAGGAGCTGCCGACGCCCACTTCAACGCCTACGACAAGCCGTAAGAGTCGACGGCGCTCAAATCTCTTTATACCCAGCTCGTCGAAGAAGAACGACAAGGAGCCGAAGAGCAGCGAACTGGGCAGCGGACGCTCCATACCCATCAAGCAGGGCTATTTGTACAAGCGTTCCAGCAAGTCGCTCAACAAGGAGTGGAAGAAGAAGTATGTGACGATCTGCGCTGATGGCAGACTCAGCTATTATCCCTCGCTGCATGACTATATGGACGATGTGCATGGCAAGGAGATACCATTGCAGTATGTGACTGTCAAGGTGCCTGGCCAGAAGCCTCGAGGCTCCAAATCCATCATCACGAACAGCGCATTGACCAGTTCACTGCTGGCCAACGGTCAGCGGGCACAGGGCACACTCAACGAGGGATTCGGTTGCCTCACGCTGGCCAAGGATAATCAGCGTAAGCTGAACGAGAAGCTGTCGCTGTTGGGCGCCGGCGCTGGCGCAGAGCCATTGAAATCGAATAGCTCACAGCAGACCAGCGGTGACGAGGGCATTGCCATGTCCAATTCCAATTCACAGACGTTCATAGCTGGTGAGGCGCCAACGGCCAACAGTAAATTGGAAGCGCAAACTCCCAATGTGAAGAAGCGACATCGTCGCATGAAGAGCAGCAGCGTCAAGGCGAACGAGGCGGATGACAACGATGGCTATGAGTTCTACATTGTCTCGCTGGACTCGAAGCAATGGCACTTTGAGGCCGCCAATTCAGAGGAGCGCGATGAGTGGGTTGCTGCCGTCGAGCAGGAGATCTTCAAGAGTCTGCAGAGCATCGAGAGCAGCAAGACGAAGCAGGCAACCAGCACCGAGTTGGCCGCCATGGTGGCTATAAGACAACGTGTACCCGGCAATGGACACTGCGTGGACTGTGGTGCACCCAGTAAGTGAAAAGAAGCATTAATCGGACTTGACATGAAATACTAATTTCTTGTTTTAACTTATTTTGCAGATCCCGAAGTGGGCCAGCTTGAATCTGGGAGTGCTCATGTGCATTGAGTGCTCTGGCATACATCGCAATCTCGGCTCGCACATCTCCAAGGTGCGCTCTCTGGGTCTGGATGATTGGCCGTAAGTAAAAAGTTTTTGTATATTCTCACAAGGACACAATGCGTAACATATTTCTTTCTCCATATAGTGCGCCGCATCTAAGCGTCATGCTGGCGATTGGCAACAGTTTGGCCAACTCGGTGTGGGAAGCGAATACGCGACAGCGTGTAAAGCCCACTGCACTGGCCAATCACGAGGAGAAGGAGCGCTGGATACGCAGCAAGTACGAGGCCAAGGAGTTCCTCACGCCTCTAGGCAGTGGAAATCATGCGAACGCAGCCTCGCCAGGACAGCAGCTCATCGAAGCAGTGATTCGAGCGGACATCAAGTCGATTGTGTCGATATTGGCCAACTGTCAGTCGGAGGTGACCAATGCCAATGTGAGCACACGGGATGTGCGTACTCCTCTCTTGCTGGCTTGTGCCATTGGCAATCTGGCCATTGCCCAGTTGCTCGTCTGGGTAAGTTCATATTTTCAATGCCTTTAAAGCGCATCTCACTAATTGTATTTGCAATTGCAGAACGGTGCAAACATCAAGCACACCGACCATGAGGGACGCACCTGCTTGGCGTATGCACGGGCAGCGCAATCGTTGGCCACGGCCAAGTCGATGAAGGCGGCTGCTGCGTTGGCAGCTGGCACTCCGGCTCCGGCGCCGACTCCAGCGCCGTCGGCTGCGGCAAACGGTGGCATTCCGGCTCCCCAATACAATGTGGAGGATACGACGGCACTAGTTGAATTACTGGTTGGCTTAGGTTGTCCGGAATCGGCGCCACTTACGGCCAGCGGTACGCTGCCAAGGAGACGGGATACGCTGGGCACACCGTATGAGAAATCTGTATCGGGTGTCATCTAAGGGGAGAGATGAGAGATTAGTTGAATTTCAAAGAAAAGAGCTGTATGAATTTGTATTGTGTATTTAATTGTACAATTGATTTCAAATGTTTAATATGTTGTCTGTAATTAGTTTAAATTCGCAATGGTAATATTCATTCTGTGTATAGAAATGTTTAAAAAAGCAAAAAAAAGAAGGAAAAAAGATGAATAGTCGATGTCAGTGTCGATTAGTTAATAGTTTTTATTGAAAATGTGCAAATTATTTGGCCAGCGTTGAATGGAAATTCACATAAGTTTCTACATTTTAAGTTGCATCTATGCATAAGCACAATCTGTACAGTCTTGTTGTAATCTCAAGTTTTTTATTAATTTATTATTTTCGTATTATGTATTATTACGACCTATTATTACTTTTATTATTGTTTTTAAATGTGTGCAGGTTTTTATTTTAATGTCGTTTGCAAAACAACAGTTTAAGTAATTATGTAAGCACCCCCTTTTAATTATTACAGTTTGAACAGTCTCATATTTGTCATCAGTCTATATATAAATATTGTATGTGAGTAGATATAATTATTTACTCAACTGAGGCAAGAGATCAATATACGTATAAACATAGTGAAACTAAGACTAAAGCCAAAAACCACGTATTACACTATAAATAAACAATATGAATATATAAATATATATATACAAAGTTGAAATTGCTTGATAATCGGTCGAAAACACGCTTAACTTAATTTTGCTATCAAAATTCCAAAATACAAAATCCGAAAGAAAACAAAACTGAATGTAAACAAAATAATTAACTCTCTTTGAACATTTGTTGTCTGAGGATCGCATTAGATCAGAACAGTTATAAAGAAATGGCAAACAAAATATATATGATATACTATGTAGCAACACTTGAAAGTATTTCAAACCAATTATACAATATAGTTATAAAATCTCTATACATAACAAATTATATATATACATATATGTATACACCCCAAAATACCTATTGTGTACGCTATTTGTACCATTCGAAACACGGAACACAACAGAAAGTGACAAAAATCAATTAAATTGGATTAAAAGCAAACAGACACAAATATATAAAACACAAACAAAAACACCCCAAAAAACAACAAATAAAAATTGATTAAAATTAAAAAAAAACTCTGTTTAAACTTACTAAAAGGAGGGCGTATTTATTTAATACCTTCATAAGCAATAACTTGGTAATATCCTTTAAAATATTTGAAAGATTTTGGCTATTTAACTTACAAGCGAATTGCAGCTAAAAAATTTCGAATGTTTGTTTTAAGATTAAAGGACGAAAGTTCTATAAATATCGAAATTAGAAGAACTTTTAAAATCTTAATTTGGTGTTAACTCCGTCAGACTGGTTTTGACGTGTTAATCAATTCAATTTGACTTGGCCAAAGCATATTCGAAGAGTCATTTAGATTTGCAAATAATAGGGATACTTTTTATTCCTTTTTTTAATTCAGGCAATTGAAAGAATATTGCCTACTAGAAAAAATCATTTGCATTCCCATCTCATTTATCTTGGAAAATAAAAGCGTAATTTGTTTGCCGGGTGTTTTTTTATTAGTTCATAAATCAGAATGGTATTACAATGTAGTTTCTGAAAAATTTAAAAAATGTAAATGTGATGTAAGAACATTGATTCTTGGTTGATAATACTTATTACACACATTTATCCGACAAAGTTTTTGCAATGAATTTTTAGAGATTAAATTGTTATATATGTATTATATAGATTTGAATTGTGTAGAGTTGGGCAAAAACGAATGAATTCTCCGACGTCAAAAGTTAAGATAGAACAAAATAACACGATGAGGGCGAATGGGGAACTATTGAACCGTTCCATGCAATTACGAGTTATCTCAATTGAAAATATTCTCCGGAAAAAGAATTATTAGTTTGAGGAAAGTGCGCTCTACAAAGAAAGCTAAAATGTATGCGCTGCAAGAGGGGCTGTGCGGGAGGGAAAGCTAGATTAGACATAATCTCCGTTCTCTCCATGAGCTCCTTGTTTGGATTTGTTCGTAAACCTTTCTTTGCTAAGCTCTGGAGGTTATGTTAGTTGATAAAGTTGTATCATGAACAATTTCTTCTTTGATTTGATTTTCCGTAGTAATTTTTTTTTTGTTTTTTTTCTGTTTTCATTATTTTTTCCTTTTTCTCTGTTTGTTGACCGTGATTCCATTATACGTTAGCTGAGTCGTCATCGTTGTTGCCATTTGAGTTAAAAGTGAACGATTTTTTTTTTTCATTTTTGATTTTGTTTTCTAACACAACAACACAAGCAAATTCCACGCAATGCTGCTGCCGCATGAGACGGACCCCTATTGATGGGTTGGTTGTTCAGTTTGTTGTACGATTTGTTTGATTTGATGTTATTATGATGTTGTTCTCTGATGTTGTTGTTGTTGATGCTGCTTATGATTGCTTTTTTTTTAAAATTGATTGTTGGTGAAAATTATCCACAACCACAACAACAACTGCTGCTGCGACTGCTGCTGCTTCTATCACAACAACAGCCAAACAAACAACAAACAGACAAACAACCCACTTTGTTTGAGGTGGTTCAGCGATCGCTGGTTGGTTGATTTGGTTGCCGTTGCCCGCTGGTCGCGTCTTGAGAGAAACTTCGTTAACTTGGAACTCCATGTCGTTTTTTGTGGTTGTACAGAGAACACACGCTTGCATCCTTGCATAATTTGCATCTGCAGTTGCCTTGCATTTGCCACCTAGCGTCCGCTTCTGGTCGTCACTCATTTTTTGTTGGCCTTAAACTTGGCATAGAAGCTTTGGATTTGGGCATAGCGAACGGGTATGGAGTCGAGAATGCCGGTGTAACTGAAGTTTTGCTGCTGACGGTTCTTCTCATGTAGATTATCTCCTGACAGATATGTGACCACGTTCTTTTGTAGCTCACTCACATGTGGATCGGCATGATTGGCTACAAGATGATTGCAGAACTGTGCTATTTTCAAAAATACTGATGCATCGCGATCTGTGGGAATTTCAAGAACATTAATTACTCTGTATTAACTTTTATCTCTGCCAACTCTTACCCATTTTGCGTGAGATCTTGAGCAGCGATAGCGGCTGACTCTCGTTGTCGCGCTGGGCGCGCAGATGACGATTGCCATGCTTAAACTCCTGCTCCAGCCAGCGTATAACGTGACGCACATTCTCGCTGCGCTTCTTTAGCTCGTCCAGCTCGTTGAGCACTAATGGAAACAGAAAATTCTTATTTAGTCACTAGCAAAAATGACACCATTCATTTTATTACTCACCAGCATTGGGGATGAGAACAATACACTTTTTGGTCCTTACTAGCGACTTCACAATACCGTTGTATTCTGTCAATGCCTTGGCGTCTACAACAACAAACGGCGACATCACGACGTGTGCGGGACTGTCACGTAGTTCCTCCTCGAGGGTTTCGACCTCGTTTTGCAGCCAGAGCTTGCCCATAATTTCGCATTTCTTGGACATAGCCTCGGAGCGTTCCTCATCGGCGCCGCTGCTCGACTGCAGATTCAGTTTCTCAATGACGCTATTTGTCGTAGTCGAGGCTGAAGCTGAGGTGCCGCCAGCCACCGATGTGCCTGTTGCACTGGCTATCACAGCAGCTGCCTTCTCCGCATTCCGATTGCGTAGATAGCCCTTGCGTGGTACCTTGCGGCACTCCTCGACGGTGTCCTTCTCCTCGTTGCTGGTGTAGCTCTTGCGCACGATTCCATTCTTGCGATCCGAGTAGCGACGTGTGCGTCCCTCGTTGCGTTTGCGTGTGGTTTTTGGAGCCGTGCGACGTTCGCGACGTCGGGAGCAGCCGCCCTTCTTCTCTTCGCGTTTCTTCTTCTGATTCTCGGTGAAGCGACGCGTCTTGACACAGAAGCGATAGTTAAACTTCTTCTGTTTGCAGATAAAGAAACCGAAATCAACCATCTTGAAGATGCGCAATATGGATTCTTCCTGTGGCGTTACACGCTCCCTTATGATAGTCTCCCAGTCAAGGGTGATTTGAGTGCTCTGGAAGATGTCGAAGTTCTTAAAAGCAAAGTCCTCGGTGAGTGGGACATTGGCGCGCACATCGAAAAGCTCGACGAGCGCCTCTCGCACATTGCTGGTGGTCAGCAGATCGCGTTCAAAGTAAACCTTGCGTGTGAACACATCAATGTTGCAGTAGTTCAGCAATTTCATGATCTTGTGCACAAATTCGGGATTCGAGTGATAGCAACCAATCAATATCTCTGGATTGATGCGGAGCCAGTCGAAGAGCATCTTCAGTGCTCGAATGGTGGGCTCATTGTGCAGACAATCGATAATGATGTTGGGATTAATCTTGGTGTACTTGTTGCGATACACTAGTTTCTTTGGCGGCTCCGAGATGGTAACCGGTGGGACTTGAGCTCCATCAATGCAGGCATCTGGGGCCAGCGATGCCGTGCCAGCTGCAGCCGCCAAATTAGTCAAAGGATCCTCGGCGCTCTTGAAATTCAACTGTAGCACTTCAAAGCTCCGCAACAATCCCTCAGAGTCGATTTCTTGGGAGTTAGGGCGACGTTCTAGTTCATCTGGATAGACAAGTCGCACCTCCTCAATTACCACATCCTCGCCATCTGAATAGTTATCAGCACCTGCTTGCTGGCGTCCAGCACGTTCCTTCTTGGCATAGTCTGGTTCAGACAAACATTATTTGATAAGAGGGAAATCAACAAAGAAACTAGATAAGAGTTAACTCACCCATTGGCGCCTCATCGGGCTCGGCGACATCAATGTCACTGAAATCAGTATCGAAGTTGGAGCTCAGATCGGTGTAGTCCTCCTCATCGCTATAGAAATCGGTGTCCATGTCGCTTTCGCTGTCGTAGCATGAGCTATCATCCGATTGGGCAATCTTGCGACGACGACGCCGTAGACGCATGCCGCGACGCTTGCTTTTGCAGGAGAGCGGTGTCTTGAGATCGCTCTCCTTGGCTTCATCGCTAGAGCGTGTAGAGATGGGTTCGCCGCCGCCAAGTTTATCAGTATCAGTGGCTTCCTGTGTCTTGGCGCCGCCATCATCGGCCGAGTGCTGTGAATCGCGTGAGTCTGTGCTGCAATCCTTGACAGAATGTGGTCTGGCCATTAGTTTTTTGTCCTTTCGTTCGCATTCGCCTACAGCGGCCAGCCAGTTCTTATACTCATTGCGTGACTTGCGCACTGTTGTGTCGAATTCCTGGAAACGTTGCTCGTACTCTGTCTGGAATTTCTCATTGTCTGCGGCACGAGCCAAAATCATTTGCTCGATGTTGACAATGCAGGCATCCATAAGATCGGAGCAGGCGGCTACCAGAAAGGCGTGCAATGAATAGACCTTGGGCGAGTTAATCATCTTGAGTTTGGAGAGGCAAAAGAACAGTATGGAGATGATTTTAAAGATGCTTGATTCGGGCACACGCAGCATTTGGGCGCAGAGAATCTTGCGCAAATCGATGAGCACGCAATGGCACAGTGAATTGAAATCGGGCACTTCCTTGTCAAAGAAGAATATGTCCACAATCAAATAGAAACGTGCATAGAAATCCTCAATGTTGAAATCCACTTTAGCAGGATCCATTTGCTCCAGATACTCGGTGTGCTTGGCAAACAATTTGTTCAAATTATTTTCACTCAGCTCGAATGGAATAATGCAGACCAAAGAGTACAGATAGTGATAAGTTGAGTCCAAATCATAGTTTTGGCCATAGTAGAGGGTTCCCAGCTGATTTTGAGCCATGCCAATGGCCGGATTCAGTTTGAATGCTTCCAAATAATACTTTGCCACCTGCTCCTTGCTGATGCTCAAACTCAGCTGGCTGTCAATGCGAAAGTCCAGAAAATAGCGGTGTAAATCACCCAAGCTAAGAAGCGATGAGTGTATGGTGTCCAAAGCAAAGGACACGGCCTCCAGACTCTTATCGACAGCTCCGGCTCCCGATGGCTCCACCTCCTGACCCACAGCCGAAGAGTCGCCAATAAAATCGCTAATGTAGCCTTCGCTGATGATGGAGAAATCAATAAGATACTTTAAATCCAAATCATAGATCTCCTCCATTTTGGCCGAAAGACGTTTGTAGTTGAAGATGCCAGCGCATAAGAAGCGTTCCAATTTCTGCATTTGCTCTTCATCCATACCCTGCTTATGCGAATGTTTCTTCACAAAGGCGATGAACTCGTAGTATCCACGTCGCCACATCACCTCGCGCACCTTTTTGCCCACCGATTGATAGTCCTAAAAAGGAAGAGATAATTTACAGTATTGTTATATGTACATACAGCACAAATACACTTGGCTTATTTTAAAAAAAAATACTAAATTAAAATTATGCAAGATATTTTGATTTGTGGTTAAACAGAAATTCTTTCAAAATTCTTGACTGTCTTTTGGCATCAACTGCTTTTACATTATTTTTAACAATCATCACAATAAAATAACTTTTCAGACGATATACATTGTGCTTTTATGCGTTTAGGGTATGTCCTACATGTGTCTAACATGCACTGTCCCCATGGTATCCCTAGGTCAAAAATAAGACAATAGAAACGACAAGAATATAAGATAACGATTCTATGACGTCATGGGAAAGTATATCTCATCTTATCGTATTAAGCGAGATGATAAAGCATTAATAGAGTACAGTATAAATTGATAATATGCAACAGTGACAATGCTGAAATCTATGAATAAATATCAAAGTGGCTACAAAAAGTATTTTGCAACAAATTGCATTATAATTTTATAATTAGTACCTTTTTCCTATGGATTTACTTAAAAAAATGGGGATTAAAGAATATGTCATACATACTGTTTTTTTTTTAAGTTCCTTATTAAAGACAATTATAATTGCATTTGAATGGCAAAATTGAGTTTATTCGCTGTAAGCCTTTTCAATTGAATATAATTGTCAATTTCGGATTATAGATTAAAAGTATAATTATCACAATTGCACCCATCTTTGAAAGGAAAAATTAAACATTTTTTGGACCTGATTTAATTTGAATTTATGCAATTATATTAAAAGTACAATTTGGTGGGATTATCGAGATTATACCGTATTGCAAATTTTGATGCCCCCGATTTTTTGTTTTATATGAACGATTTTTAGATAAGTTTTCAATTTGGGCCTAACGAAACTATATATTTCAAATTGAAAAACCATATATAATATTATAATTGCTCATTGCAGATAATCACAGAGTATTGTATGTTCAATACCCTGTGTGTACCCGACTATTACCTTGAATATGATCTGCTTGCATAGCTGCACTAGATTGGCGCGTTTCTCCTCGATGTCGTGCTGGAACAGTTGACCAATGTTCTGCACATTTCGCTTGGCATCGTCCAGCTGCTTGGAGACGGTGTATAAGGTGCTATATAAATTAAAACAGAATTAGCTAACATAATAGAATATTGAAAGTGTTTGCATTATACCGATAGAGATCCTTAACCTCTTGGCTTAAGGATGCGTTGCCGTTGCTCGATTGCGATCCATTGTGATGGACGACGCTGCAGAGCGTCGCTTCTAAAGTGCGGCAGCGAGTTTTGTTGCCGATGCTGCCGCCGCCCGTGTCAACGGCGCACTCGCTGGAAGCGTTTGAGCCGCCGGAACTCAGTGTTGACTCCATGGTCGAAGTGTTAGACACTATAAAAAAAATAATAAGAAATATATCAATTACAACTGACTGACAACAATAACAAAGACGCAACGAACTCGAAAACTTTCCAGCTGATTCAGTACAGTTCTTTTTTTTTAGTGGGTTTTTGTTTTTGTTATTATTTTACAACTTATTTATTGTTGCTGGTATTTTCTTAGGCTGACGAATTTTATTTACTCAGAAATTTGCAGCTTTTTTGATGCCAAAAATGCTGACAACGCGTGTTTGTTGTACACACACACACAAAGATGCTCGCATATGTTGTATACACATATACATATATATGTATTGCGTATTGAATAATCAATTAAACTGGCTGCTGCCTTCTGCGCTGCTCTGGCATTTTCTATGCAAGTCTCTTTTTACACTGCTGGCGAAATACACATACTTTTGTGTTGTTGTTTTTTTGCACTTTCACGCACTTCTCGGGTATTGTTGTTGCTTGTGTTGCGGGCGACTGTTGATTGTACGTAAATAGATGTTTTACAGTCGTGATTTGCATTACCTTTATCAGTTTTATATAGTTTTAAGACCGCAGATATTTCACGTTTTGCGACGCTTTTCCCTTCTTTGTTAACAACAAAGTGTCATTGAACGGTCAGACCGCGATTTCCATGCGTTGCAAATGGAACTGGTTCACAGCTGATGTGATTGGGGATCTTGCGGAATGCTTCCGTCGCGAATCGATCACAGACGTAAATTCAATATTTAATACATATTTGCTTACGTTACCTATTAAATATGAAACGCTCTAGATGTGATTTATGTACTGACTGACGCAGAATACGAGCTAGCGCGTAAACATATATGAATCACTGCCAGTGTTAAAAAGGTTATTAGCTCGATAGGCGGTTATCGATAGGTTACAGCAGTGCTGGTTAATATTTATAGGCAGTAGCAGCAGGAGCGCGCGCGTTTTTTAAATTGATGAATTGCCGAATATTTCTCGTTCGGTTTGTAGCTTTGTAATATTGAGTTATTACAAGTGTGTATCTGTGTTTTTATGTTATATTATGTTATATGTTATGTCTAAATTTATTTTACTTTTTAAATTTGTATGTATGTACAACTGTAATATTAGTTTTTTGACTATTCTACAGATTTAATAATAAAAATAATAATATTTCTATGGAACAAAGATGACAGATATTATCAATAAATTATATAGAGTTGAACGAATCAGTCAATCGTAAATTTGCGACATTTGTATAGAATTATTTTACAGGCATGCGCATTAGGTATGGCAATCAGCACGGTGCAACCTTCTCTCTTGTTGTATGAATGTATTTATATACATATAGATATGTATATATGTAGATATTTTTATTATATTCATATAAAATTAACACCTTTCTTCGTTTTTGACCAACACACAACTTGTCATCGAAGTGTGTCAGGCATAGTAATGAGCATAAACCCAGCTTAGGTATAGGTGCGTCCCAGGTTCGTCTTAGGTAGGCGGCAGCTGCGCTGTGCGACTTCTTTTTCACTTAGGTGCGCGCATCGGCAATAAATATTGATCGGGTTTTAATTTTTATCTGACAGCACTCTCGGCGACTTACGACTGCCGACTATATTCAGTTCATCGGCAGTCACGTCGCAATCAATTCGTTGTAGGTGATCCATATCGTCTGGCCGAGAACCAGTCAACCATTCGGCTGCTATAAAACTCACGCACCAAGATTCCAACAATTTCAGTTTCAATTCGCGCGCGGTTCGTTCAAGATCGTTTGCGGCTCTATCGTTGCAGCGTATCAATTAGGTACGTTTATGTTGTTGTTTTTATATTAATATATTTTTTTTTTTTTTATCGTCATAAGAACTTGAAGTGAGTCGTTGCACTCGCAAATAAGCACGATTTTGTAAATAATTAATTAATTAATGCGAAATCGTCATTGCTTGCTACGCGCTGCCTTGTTAATTTGTGCTTTTATTTCAATTTACTGAACACTTAATTGCCATGACAATCGTTTTCTAAATTTAAAGTAACTAATTCAAAACTATATAATCTATTGTTCGTTACTCATATGATTCAATTCACTTTCGATGATAATTAGATTTAAATCTTATCGTCTTGCCCCATGAAAGTATCAGTAAATAGTGAACGAATTCTTCGGTAGATTATTCCAGCTTATCGGCAATTGTTTATGATCCTGACATGTGTTTTGATATACATATAATCCCGGGTTGTCGCTAGTCAAGTGCTAAACTAACATTACAGTATACTTAAATATTTTAAAGACTTCTCAAATATTTGCCATCTCATCGAGCTGATTGCTCTTCCGAACAATTAACAAATATTTGCCATCTCATCGAGCTGATTAAAGCTTATAAAACTTTCCATTCGACAGCCCATAAGAATTACAAAAAAAAATTTTTTGTTGAAATAGAGGTATTAATATTAATTACACATTTTCAATTTTATGTATTTGCTTGCAATTTTAAGTACGTACTTAAATTATATGATCCATAAATCATTAATATATCACCTCACAGATTTCTCCCTTATATAAAATAAAAATAGTTATCGACACAAGTTTTAAACAATAATTACTTCAAGTAGTACTTGCTTATCGGCTTGCGACGTATTAAAAATACCTGGAAATGTGCACATCAGACTGATTGTGCAACTGGGCAAATTGCATTTCTTTACTTTGATCGACATATGGGCAAATTAAATAAGAACAAATTTAATAATGATTATGCCCGAGATGGAGATCTGTCGGAATTGACCTCAGAGTCATCTTAATCAATTTTGTGCTGAGATACTTTTATTTTTCACTCTAAATATAGAACTAAAGATCAGCGTCACCAGTTTTATTTCTATTTCTAAACTGATCAAAATTAAAAATGTTTTCTTCCAGTTGAAAGTTGTTCGGAAGCATGAAGGTTTTGCTGTTAGCCCTTGCGGCTACATTTGCGGTAAGTTATTTGTCACAATTTTGGGAAGTTTTCATCTAACTATCTCTGGGATTTGTAGTTTACGCAAGCTCTGGTCAAGGAGGAGATTCAAGCCAAGGAGTATTTAGAAAATTTGAATAAGGAGCTCGCAAAGCGCACCAATGTCGAAACAGAAGCTTCCTGGGCCTATGCTTCCAACATCAATGATGAGAACGAAAAGAAGAAGAACGAGGTATCCGCTGAATTGGCAAAGTTCATGAAGGAAGTAGCTTCCGATATACAGAAGTTCAGTTGGCGCACCTATCAATCTGAGGATATTAAGCGTCAGTTCAAATCGCTCTCCAAACTCGGATATGCTGCTTTGACCGAGGCCGATTACGCTCAGTTCCTGGAGACTATTTCCGCCATGGAATCCAACTATGCTAAAGTCAAAGTGTGTGACTACAAAAATAACACGAAATGTGATTTGGCACTTGAACCCGAAATCGAGGATGTTATCCAGACAAGCCGCGACCCCGAAGAACTGAAGCACTATTGGGTGCAATTCTACGATAAGGCTGGAACAGCTGTGCGTTCCGAATTCGAGCGTTACGTTGAGTTAAATACAAAGGCAGCCAAACTGAATAGTAAGTGCACAATAAAACTAGCAGTAATATACCTTAAACATGTTTGGAAGTTCGCTTCCTAATGTCGTGAATAGATTCATAATAATTAATGTACTAGGCAGAAAGACGCATCTCCGACCCCACATACGAGTATATATCAGTATTGACCAGCGTCAATAGCCGAAACGATATAGCCATGTCCGTCAGACCGTTTGTCTGCTTGTCCGTCTGAAACACTGGATATCAGAGACTATAACAGATAAATGTATATACTATAATTTGACAGCATTTGTTATTTTTGCACGCAGATGAAGTTTGTTTCAAATATTTGACAAGCCCACTACCGCAAATTGACAAAAATCGAATGACAAGCGTAAGCGGTACATACAATAGTAACAGTTTTGAAGAGTAAGAGTATTGAAAATTATAGAAGTTATTTAAGAGATACTTTTTTATGGGCAAAAGCGCCTACTCACCAAGGGGGTTGTTGCTTTTGCTGACAATCCGGTATATTTTGTAATCTATGGTATATGTTGAATTTAGTACTATATCAATATACCAAATATAGCATTTCGAATATATATTTAAGTATTTTTGAGGTAAATTATTTTGGTATCTTCTCAGGAATCAAAAGTACCATAGTTATTATTGTCTATACCAAAATTCGCTTGTTGGGCGTGGCAAAAATTTTAAACAAACTTGATCTGCGTGAAAATGCTGTCTGAAAATTATAGCTCCATCTCTTATAGTCTCTGACATCTAGGTGTTCGTAAGGACAAACAGATATGGCTATGTTTTCTCGAATGCTGACGCATATGATGAATATATGTACATATATACTTTATATACATATATACTGGCACAACGTTATAATACCCTTCTACACTAGCGGGTATAATTAAATTTCATTCGGTTCATTCATTCGGTAGTCCTCAAAAACTCTTAAGAAATTGCATAGCTCTTAAATTCTTAGTTTAATTAAGTCATATCGTAGTTCTTAAAGTGTGCTTTAAATAGTTATAGTTATATTCATTCCTTATAACTTTTTTACTTAGATTTCACCTCTGGTGCTGAACTCTGGCTGGATGAATATGAGGATGATACTTTCGAAAAACAGTTGGATGATATTTTTGCCGAGATTCGTCCACTCTATGAGCAAATCCATGGCTATGTGCGCTACCGCCTAAGAAAGCATTACGGTGATGATGTCGTTTCTGAAAAGGGTCCATTGCCCATGCATCTGTTGGGCAATATGTGGGCACAACAATGGTCAGATATTGCTTCGTTGGTATCACCTTTCCCCGATAAGCCGCTCGTGGATGTGACCAGTGAAATGATCAATCAAGGGTACACTCCACTTAAGATGTTCCAAATGGCCGATGATTTCTTTACCTCCATGAACCTAACCAAGTTGCCCCAGTAAGCTTAAGATGCTTTACAACCTCGGGTATTTAATATAGTGAGAAAATGATTTTATTTATAGAGCTTTCTGGGACAAGTCGATCATTGAGAAGCCCTCTGATGGTCGGGATTTGATCTGCCATGCCAGCGCCTGGGACTTCTACCTTACGGACGATGTGCGCATCAAGCAGTGCACTACGGTTACCCAAAGTCAATTTTTCACCGTGCACCACGAACAGGGTCACATTCAGTACTTCCTGCAGTATCAACATCAGCCATTTGTGTATCGTACTGGCGCCAATCCCGGTTTCCATGAGGCTGTTGGCGACGTGCTTTCGTTGTCTGTGTCGACACCAAGGCATCTGGAGAAGATTGGACTGTTGAAGAACTTTGTGCTAGATGAGGAGGCCCGTATCAATCAGCTATTCCTGACTGCGCTCGATAAGATTGTATTTTTGCCTTTCGCATTCACCCTGGACAAGTATCGTTGGTCGTTGTTCCGAGGTGAGGTGGACAAAGCTAATTGGAACTGCGCGTTCTGGAAGCTGCGCGAGGAATACTCCGGAATTGAACCCCCAGTTGTGCGTTCCGAGAAGGACTTTGATCCTCCAGCCAAATATCACATTTCAGCTGATGTAGAATACTTGAGGTGAGTAAAACAGCTTATGAGTATTAGTAGTAGATTTTAACATTTTTTTTTTTATTTTATAGATATCTAGTTTCATTCATCATCCAATTCCAATTCTACAAGTCCGCTTGCATCAAGGCTGGTCAATACGATGCCACAAATCCCGATTTGCCCTTGGACAACTGTGATATCTATGGCAGTGCAGCAGCTGGTGCCGCATTCCAGTAAGTACGACCAAATTTCACTTGGTACAACTTAATTAATTAACTTGTTCTTAATAGGAATATGCTCTCTTTGGGTGCTTCCAAACCCTGGCCCGATGCACTGGAGGCCTTCAACGGGGAGCGTATTATGAGCGGTAAGGCAATCGCCGAGTTCTTTGAACCTCTTCGCGTCTGGCTCGAGGCCGAGAACATCAAGAATAATGTGCATATTGGCTGGACCGCATCCGACAGTAAGTAATCTTATATATTCCTTTAGATATTCTCTAACATCTAATTTTCTTTATATTCGCAGAATGTGTGTCGTCGTAATTGGAAATGTCCCAACCAATTTCCACGAAGTTCGTTGTTCAATAAAGTATGCCTTATTTCTTTATTTTGTAGTGTGAAGTATTAAAAGACATTAAACAATCAAAACTCGTAGTTCTTATTAAGTGGAATATAGTACATTACAATTACAAATTGCCAACGGTTCTAGGTACAACAGCACCTGGTTAGCCTGCGTCTTTCAATTTTATGAATTGTCGAATATTACTCGCTCGGTTTGTAGTTTTGTAATATTGAGTTAGACTTGAGTGCGTCCAAGGTTCGTCTAAGGTACACGGCAGGGTTTTAATTTTTATCTAACAGCACTTTCGGCGACTGATGATTGCCGACTGCCAACTGCCGACTGCATTCAGTTTATCGGCAGCCACATCGCGAACAATTCGTCTGGCCGAGAGCTAGTCACTTCTATAAAATTAAGGCACCGAATTTACAACAGTTTCAGTTTCATTTTGCGCGCCGTTCGTTCAAGATCGTTTGCGGCTCTATCGTTGCTGCATATCAATTAAGTACGTTTATGTTGTTGTTTTTATTATGTATATTAGTTTTTTGTTTTAATTGTATTGTCATAAGAACTTGAAATGAGTCGTTGCACTTGCAAATAACACGATTTTGTAATTAATTAATTAATGCTTTTGTTTCAATTTACTGAACACTCAATTGCCATGACAATCGGTTTCTAAATTTAAAGTAACTACTGCAAAAACATTTATTCTTTTTATCGTTCTTCATATGATTCAATTGACTTTTAACGATAATCCGATTGAAATCTTATCGTTTTGCCCCATGAAAGTATCAGTAAATAGTGAACGAATTCTTCGGTAGTTTATTCCAGCTTATCAGCAATTGTTTACGATCCTGATATGTGTTTCGATATAGACGTCATCCCGTGTTGTCGCTAGTCAAGTGCTAAGCTAATATTACAGTAGACTTAAAAATTTTAATAACTTCTCCTGCTCTTTTGAACAATTAACAAATATTTGCCATCCCATCGAGCTGATTAAAACTTATAAAACTTTCCATTCGACAGCCCATGAATAAGTCTGTATAGCATTTTCTTCAAAAAATCTTTTAAAATCGAAGTATAAATTTTTAATATCATGTGTTTGTTTGCAATTTTAAGTACGTACTTGAAATATATGATCCATAAATCATTAATATAGCAACTCACAGATTTCTCTGTAACTCATTATTGGAAATATATCGACAAATGTTTAACCAATTTAAAAAATATGTACTTACACTTCACTTATATAACGTAAAAATGCTTATCGGCACAAGTTTTGAACTATAATTACTTCAAGTAGTACTTGCTTATCGACTTGTTCGAAATATTAATAATGTCATTCAACTAATTATGCAACTGGAAAAATTGCATTCCTTTAGTTTGATCTATATATGGGCAAAGAAAATAAGAACAAATTGAATAATGATTATGCCCGAGATGGAGATCTGTGAAAATTGACTTCAGAGTCATCTTAATGAATTATGTGCTGATATACTTTAATATTTCTCTATAGAAGTAAATATCAGCGTCACCAGTTTTATGTCTATTCTAAACAGATAAAAGTTAAAAATGTTTACTTTCAGCTAAAAGTTTTTCGGAAGCATGAAGCTTTTACTGTTAGCCCTTGTGGCTACATTTGCGGTAAGTTATTTGCCACAATTTTGGGAAGCTTTCATCTAACTATCTCTTTGAATTGTAGCTTACGCAAGCTCTAGTCAAGGAGGAGATTCAGGCCAAGGAATATTTAGAAAATTTGAATAAGGAGCTTGCGAAGCGCACCAATGTTGTGACAGAAGCTTCCTGGGCCTATGCTTCCAACATCACCGATGAGAATGATAAGAATAAGAACGAGCTTTCCGCTGATCGGGCAAAGTTCATGAAGGAAGTAGCTTCCGATATACAGAAGTTCAGTTGGCGCACCTATCAATCTGAGGATATTAAGCGTCAGTTCAAATCGCTCTCAAAACTCGGATATGCTGCTTTGACAGAGGCCGATTATGCTGAGTTCCTGGAGACCATTTCAGCTATGGACTCCAACTATGCTAAAGTCAAGGTGTGTGACTACAAAAATAACACGAAATGTGATTTGGCACTTGAGCCCGAAATCGAGGAAGTCATCCAGACAAGCCGCGATCCCGAAGAACTAAAGTACTATTGGGTGCAGTTCTACGATAAGGCTGGAACACCTGTGCGTTCCGAATTCGAGCGTTACGTTGAGTTAAATACAAAGGCAGCCATACTGAATAGTAAGTGCACAATAAAACTAGTAGTAATATACCTGAAGGAATATGGAAGTTCGCTTCCAAATGTCGTAAAAGATTCATAATTATTCTTGTAATAGACAGAAAGACGCATCTCCGACCCCATAAAGTATGGTCAGCGTCAACAGTCGAGTATATTTAAGGAATAATACAGCACTTTTTGCCTTTACTCAAAATGAGTAGCCGGCATTTCGAGTGGGCTCGACTGTGGCTTTTTTACTTGCTATTATCTTAATCGTATTATTAAAAAAATTTAATTTCATTTGGTTCAATTTAAAATATATAGCTTAAAATAAAAAATATATATATTAAAGTTCCAAAAGTATGCGCCAAATAGTTGTAGGCAGTGTTAAATTCATATATTCCTTCTCAATCTTTTACATAATTATAACTTCTTTACTTAGATTTCACTTCTGGTGCTGAACTCTGGCTGGATGAATATGAGGATGATACTTTCGAGAAACAGCTGGATGATATTTTTGCCGAGATTCGTCCACTCTATGAGCAAGTCCATGGCTATGTGCGCTACCGTCTAAGGCAGCATTACGGTGATGATGTCGTGTCTGAAAAGGGTCCATTGCCCATGCATCTATTGGGCAATATGTGGGCACAAAAATGGTCGAATATTGCTTCGTTGGTGACACCATTCCCTGACAAGCCGCTCGTGGATGTGACCAGTGAAATGATCAATCAAGGGTACACTCCACTTAAGATGTTCCAAATGGCCGATGATTTCTTCACCTCCATGAACCTAACCAAATTGCCACAGTAAGCTCGAGACGCTCTAAGACCTCAGCTGTTTAAAATAATGAAATGATTTCCGCTTATAGACCTTTCTGGGATAAGTCGATCATTGAGAAGCCCACTGATGGTCGGGATTTGATCTGCCATGCCAGCGCCTGGGACTTTTACCTTACGGATGATGTGCGCATCAAGCAGTGCACTACGGTTACCCAAAGTCAGTTTTTTACCGTGCACCACGAACAGGGTCACATCCAATACTACCTGCAGTATCAACATCAGCCATTTGTGTATCGCGGTGGCGCCAATCCCGGTTTCCATGAGGCTGTTGGCGACGTGCTTTCGCTGTCTGTTTCGACACCAAGGCATCTAGAGAAGATTGGACTGTTGAAGAACTTTGTGCTAGATGAGGAGGCCCGTATCAATCAGCTGTTCCGGACCGCGCTCGATAAGATTGTATTTTTGCCTTTCGCGTTCACCCTGGACAAGTATCGTTGGTCGTTGTTCCGAGGTGAGGTGGACAAAGCCAACTGGAACTGCGCCTTCTGGAAGCTGCGTGAGGAATACTCCGGAATAGAACCTCCAGTTGTGCGTTCCGAGAAGGACTTTGATCCTCCAGCCAAATATCACATTTCAGCTGATGTAGAATACTTGAGGTGAGTAAAACAGCTTTTGAGTATTAGTAGTGGATTTTAAAATTTGTTTATATTTTGTAGATATCTAGTTTCATTCATCATCCAATTCCAATTCTACAAGTCCGCTTGCATCAAGGCTGGTCAATACGATGCCACAAATCCCGATTTGCCCTTGGACAACTGTGATATCTATGGCAGTGCAGCAGCTGGTGCCGCATTCCAGTAAGTGCGACAGAATTTCACTTGGTTAAACTTAATTAATTGACTTGCTCTCGACAGGAGCATGCTCTCTTTGGGTGCTTCGAAGCCTTGGCCCGATGCACTGGAGGCCTTCAACGGGGAGCGTATTATGAGCGGCAAGGCAATCGCCGAGTTCTTTGAACCTCTTCGCGTCTGGCTCGAGGCCGAGAACATCAAGAATAATGTGCATATTGGCTGGACCGCATCCGACAGTAAGTAATCATATATATTCCTTTAGATATTCTCTAACATCTAATTTTCTTTATATTCGCAGAATGTGTGTCGTCGTAATTGGAAATGTCCCAACCAACTATGTTATATGCCTTATTTCTTTATTTTGTAGTGTGAAGTATTAAAAGACATTTAACAATCAAAACTCGTTGTTGTTATTGGAATACATTAGAATTACAAATTGCCAACGGTTCTAGGTGCAACAGCAGCTGGTTAGCCTGCGTCTTCCAATTTTATGAATTGTCGAATATTACTCGCTCGGTTTGTAGTTTAGGTTTGAGTGCGTCCAAGGTTCATCTAAGGTAGACGGCAGGGTTTTCATTTTTATCTAACAGCACTTTCGGCCACTGACGACTGCCGACTGCATTCAGTTTATTGGTAGTCATATCGCGAACAATTCGTCTGGCCGAGAGCACCGAATTTAGAACAGTTTCAGTTTCATTTTGCTCGCCGTTCGTTCAAGACCGTTTGCGGCTCTATCGTTGCTGCATATCAATTAGGTACGTTTATGTTGTTGTTTTTATACCCGCTACCCATAGGGTAGAAGGGTATTATAACTTTGTGCCGCCAGGAAATGTATGTAACAGGTAGAAGGAGGCATCTCCGACCCTATAAAGTATATATATTCTTGATCAGCATCAATAGCCGTACCCATGTCCGTCTGTGTGTCTGTCCGTTTATCCGTCTGTGTGTCTGTCCGTCTGTCCGTATGAAACACTGGATCTCAGAGACTACTCGTATAAGAGATAGAGCTACAATTTTTTTCGACAGCATTTGTCATGTTTGCACGCAGATCAAGCTTGTTTCAAATTTTTGCCACGCCCACTTCAGCCCCCGCATATCAAAAAAATCGAAAAACAAGCGTAACTTTAAAGCTAGAGCTGCGATATGCTGCTGGTATGTACAATAATAACTATGGTTATTGTTATTCCTGAAAATTTTGTTGCGATCAGACAAAAATTATGGAAGTTATTAAAAAAATACTTTTGCATGGGCAAAAACGCCTGCTTACTAGGGGTTTTAGTTGCTTTGGCCGACAATCTGGTATATTATGCCGTCTATGGTATATTTTGAGTGTGGTGACCAGTGAAATGAGTGTGGTACTATATCGATTTTGTATTTTGGCGAAATTATAGCTATATATCTTATAGTCTCTGAAATCCTGTGTTTCATACGGACGGACGGACAGACGTTCTACCTGTTACATACATTTCCTGTCGGCACAAAGTTATAATACCCTTCTACCCTATGGGTAACGGGTATAAGAATACTGCAATATTTTCCTTTTATTCAAAATAGGTAGCGGGTATCTCACAGTCGAGTACACTCGTCTGTAACTTTCTTACTTGTTATTATGTATAAAAGTTTTTTGTTTTAATTTTATTGTCATAAGAATTTGAAATGAGTCGTTGCACTTGCAAATAAGCACGATTTTGTAATTAATTAATTAATGCTTTTGTTTCAATTTACTGAACACAATTGCCATGATAATCGGTTTCTAAATTTAAAGTATCTACTGCAAAAACATTTATTCTGTTTATCGTTCTTCATATGATTCAATTCACTTTTAACGATAATCCGATTGAAATCTTATCGTTTTGTCCCATGAAAGTATCAGTAGTTTCTCGCTTATCAGCAATTATTTATAGTCCTGATAAGTGTTTCGATATTGATAGAATCCCGGGTTGTCGCTAGTCAAGTGCTCAACTAGCATTACAGTAAACTTAACTACTTTAAAGATTTCTCCTGCTCTTTCGAGCAATTAACAAATATTTGCCATCTCATCGAGCCGATTAAAACTTATAAAACTTTCCTTTCGACAGCTTATGAATAAATATGTATAGCATTATGTAAAAGCATTTATAAAAAAAACGTTTTAAAATCGATGTATAAAAATTAATTACAGATTTTCAATTTGATGTGTTTGCTTCCAATTTTAAGTACGTACTTCAATTATATGTTCCATAAATCATTAATATAGCACCTCACAGATTTCTCCGTAACTCATTATTGGAAATATATCGACAAATGTTTAACCAATTTAAAAAATATATACTTACACTTCACTTATATAACGTTAAAATGCTTATCGGCACAAGTTTTGAACTATAATTACTTCAAGTAGTACTTGCTTATCGGCTTGTCCGAAATATTAATAATGTCATTCATTGGACGAATAAAATAAGAACAACTTGAATAATGATTATACCCGAGATGGAGATCTGTGAAAATTGACCTCAGAGTCATCTTAATGAATTATGTGCTGATATACTTTAGTATTTCTCTATAGAAGTAAATATCAGAGTCACCAGTTTTATGTCTATTCTAAACAGATAAAAGTTAAAAATGTTTACTTTCAGCTAAAAGTTTTTCGGAAGCATGAAGCTTTTACTGTTAGCCCTTGTGGCTACATTTGCGGTAAGTTATTTGCCACAATTTTGGGAAGCTTTCATCTAACTATCTCTTTGAATTGTAGCTTACGCAAGCTCTAGTCAAGGAGGAGATTCAGGCCAAGGAATATTTAGAAAATTTGAATAAGGAGCTTGCGAAGCGCACCAATGTTGTGACAGAAGCTTCCTGGGCCTATGCTTCCAACATCACCGATGAGAATGATAAGAATAAGAACGAGCTTTCCGCTGATCGGGCAAAGTTCATGAAGGAAGTAGCTTCCGATATACAGAAGTTCAGTTGGCGCACCTATCAATCTGAGGATATTAAGCGTCAGTTCAAATCGCTCTCAAAACTCGGATATGCTGCTTTGACAGAGGCCGATTATGCTGAGTTCCTGGAGACCATTTCAGCTATGGACTCCAACTATGCTAAAGTCAAGGTGTGTGACTACAAAAATAACACGAAATGTGATTTGGCACTTGAGCCCGAAATCGAGGAAGTCATCCAGACAAGCCGCGACCCCGAAGAACTAAAGTACTATTGGGTGCAGTTCTACGATAAGGCTGGAACACCTGTGCGTTCCGAATTCGAGCGTTACTTTGAGTTAAATACAAAGGCAGCCATACTGAATAGTAAGTGCACAATAAAACTAGTAGTAATATACCTGAAGGAATATGGAAGTTCGCTTCCAAATGTAGTAAAAGATTCATAATTATTCTTGTAATAGACAGAAAGACGCATCTCCGACCCCATAAAGTATGGTCAGCGTCAACAGTCGAGTATATTTAAGGAATAATACAGCACTTTTTGCCTTTACTCAAAATGAGTAGCCGGCATTTCGAGTGGGCTCGACTGTGGCTTTTTTACTTGCTATTATCTTAATCGTATTATTAAAAAAATTTAATTTCATTTGGTTCAATTTAAAATATATAGCTTAAAATAAAAAATATATATATTAAAGTTCCAAAAGTATGCGCCAAATAGTTGTAGGCAGTGTTAAATTCATATATTCCTTCTCAATCTTTTACATAATGATAACTTCTTTACTTAGATTTCACTTCTGGTGCTGAACTCTGGCTGGATGAATATGAGGATGATACTTTCGAGAAACAGCTGGATGATATTTTTGCCGAGATTCGTCCACTCTATGAGCAAATTCATGGCTATGTGCGCTACCGCCTAAGGCAGCATTACGGTGATGATGTCGTGTCTGAAAAGGGTCCATTGCCCATGCATCTGTTGGGCAATATGTGGGCACAACAATGGTCGAATATTGCTTCGTTGGTGACACCTTTCCCCGATAAGCCGCTCGTGGATGTGACCAGCGAAATGATCAATCAAGGGTACACTCCACTTAAGATGTTCCAAATGGCCGATGATTTCTTCACCTCCATGAACCTAACCAAATTGCCACAGTAAGCTCGAGACGCTTTATGACCTCAGGTGTTTAAAATAATGAAATGATTTCGGCTTATAGACCTTTCTGGGATAAGTCGATTATTGAGAAGCCCACTGATGGTCGGGATTTGATCTGCCACGCCAGCGCCTGGGACTTTTACCTTACGGATGATGTGCGCATCAAGCAGTGCACTACGGTTACCCAAAGTCAGTTTTTTACCGTGCACCACGAACAGGGTCACATCCAATACTACCTGCAGTATCAACATCAGCCATTTGTGTATCGCGGTGGCGCCAATCCCGGTTTCCATGAGGCTGTTGGCGACGTGCTTTCGCTGTCTGTGTCGACACCAAGGCATCTAGAGAAGATTGGACTGTTGAAGAACTTTGTGCTAGATGAGGAGGCCCGTATCAATCAGCTATTCCTGACTGCGCTCGATAAGATTGTATTTTTGCCTTTCGCGTTCACCCTGGACAAGTATCGTTGGTCGTTGTTCCGAGGTGAGGTGGACAAAGCCAATTGGAACTGCGCCTTCTGGAAGCTGCGTGAGGAATACTCCGGCATTGAACCCCCAGTTGTGCGTTCCGAGAAGGACTTTGATCCTCCAGCCAAATATCACATTTCAGCTGATGTAGAATACTTGAGGTGAGTAAAACAGCTTTTGAGTATTAGTAGTGGATTTTAAAATTTGTTTATATTTTATAGATATCTAGTTTCATTCATCATCCAATTCCAATTCTACAAGTCCGCTTGCGTCAAGGCTGGTCAATACGATGCCACAAATCCCGATTTGCCCTTGGACAACTGTGATATCTATGGCAGTGCAGCAGCTGGTGCCGCATTCCAGTAAGTACGACCAAATTTCACTTGGTACAACTTAATTAATTAACTTGTTCTTAATAGGAATATGCTCTCTTTGGGTGCTTCCAAGCCCTGGCCCGATGCACTGGAGGCCTTTAACGGGGAGCGTATTATGAGCGGCAAGGCAATCGCCGAGTTCTTTGAACCTCTTCGCGTCTGGCTCGAGGCCGAGAACATCAAGAATAATGTGCATATTGGCTGGACCGCATCCGACAGTAAGTAATCATATATATTCCTTTAGATATTCTCTAACATCTAATTTTCTTTATATTCGCAGAATGTGTGTCGTCGTAATTGGAAATGTCCCAACCAATTTCCACGAAGTTCGTTGGTCAATGAATTATAGCTTCTTCCCTTGTTTTGAAGTGTATAGTATTAAAAGCCATTTTACAATCAAAACTTGTTGTTCTTATTAAGTGGGACACATTACAATTACAAATTGGCAATTCCATTTTCAGTTTTCTCTAGGTGTCTTTCTTGAAGTTAGGTTTTTTTTTTTGTCAGTTACTCAGTTGCTTTCGAGAGCTGCGCATGCCTTCAACGTTTTTGTCTTAACTTTAAATTTTATTACGTGTCGCGAATCTTAAATCTTCAAACTGAGTAGTGAAATGCTCACAGTTCTGATCATTTTTGTAAGTAAAACAACAAATCGGTTGAATTCAGTAATTAGTTGAAGATAATTAAGATATGAGGATTAGGATAAGAGATTGAAAAAAGATTTACAATACTTATGTGGCTGGTTTAACTTATTAATTGAATAGCTAAGATAAGTTATGCAATCAATAAAATAGACAGTTTCTGGAGTAAACAAAAATCATGATTCTTACACAAAACCTCTTTTTCTCTAGATTGGGCTGACTTCAGTGCTGGCCAATCCCATGAGTGATAGCAACTTGGCTATATTTCTGTCAGAGATTAATCAGCAGCTTGGCGCTATTTACGATGAGGAAATTTTGGCCCTGATGAAAAGCGAGTTAAGTGGACAGAGCGATTCCACAGCACTTCTCCAAGCAAGTTTAGCCAATGAGAAGCTGCTCAGTTATGTGAAGGGTCAGCACTCTCGAGTGGCCAAGTATAAGCGATTGCATGTGGGAGATGCACTGCAGCGACGTCAGCTGGAGCGTATTCCTCAGCTGGGCTACGAGGCACTTGGTGACGTAGAATTGAATCAGCTTTATGCTCTGGCAGCCAACTTAAGTAACAGCTGTCAAAGAGTTAGGCTTTGTGCCTATAGACAACCGACTAATTGTTCATTAAGACTTATACCAGATGTGCAGAAGTTGGTGCAGGAGTCTACGAATCTGGAGGAGATTGAGTACTATTGGTTGGAGTGGCGACGAGCTGCAGGTCTGTCCAAGCGGCATCAGTTTGTGGACTTTATGGAGTTGTATCAGAAGTCGGCTAAGCTCAATGGTTTTGTCCATGCCGAGGATTTTTGGTTCCGACAACTGGAGCTGAGTGGTGACCAGGCTATGAAGCTATTAAATGACATGATGACCGCACTGCGTCCTTTATTTATACAGTTTCATGCTCATGTGCGTGCTGCGCTTAGAAAGATGTATGGCGAGCAGTTTGTGCCAAGAGGTCGCCCTTATCCTCAGCATCTAGCTGAGATCTTTTTGGGCAATGCTTTTAGACGTCCTCGGGCTGATTGGTTTAAGGACATGCCGTCTCCAGAGTGGGGACTCGCCAATATAACAGAGGCATTGCATCGACGTGGAATGAGCACAACCCAGCGTGTATTTTGGAATGTGGCGGAGTACTTTCATGGACTGGGGTTGCCCCAATTGCAGAGGTAAATTATAATATAAATCAGCTACAGGTTTATTTAAAAAACTTCATATTAAGCAGTGCACTATGGTCTAATGCACAGACTGTGGCTGCCCACAACGAGGATGAATGCTGGCATAAGGCTTGGAGATTCTACACCGTGTCTAGTGTCAACTTTAGCTACTGTCCCCTTAACGATGAGGAGCGTTTTTTCAACATGTTTGAGGCACAGTCTGATCTACAGTATTACCAAGCATCCGCGGCTCAACCCACGCTGTTACGGGAGGAACCTTTTCCCAATTTTGGTGATGCTCTAGGCAAATGCTTCTCCCTTGCTGCCTCCTCTCCACCTTATCTGCGCAAGCTTGGCTTGCTCCGCAGCAAAAAGTGGTTGGATCCTTCTGCTCGCCTGAATCGTTTGTATCTTCAGGGATTGAAAGTTATCTTTCTCCTGCCCGTTTTCTATGTGCTGGATCGCTATAGAGTAGAAGTGCTGGGTGGACACATCAAGGCGGACGACAATGAAGCCTACTGGAGACTGACTGAGCTTTACACTGGAGCCACAGCTCCACGAAGACGCAGTAATGAGCAGTTCGATGTGCCCGCCAAGCTTCTGATGGAGGTAGATGATCAGTACACAAGGTAAGCAATCCTTTAAATAACACTAGATATATCCTAAAAATTCCTCCTTATTCGCAGTCAATTCTTAAGCACTGTTCTGCAGTTTCAACTCTATAAACACTTCTGCAGTAAGACTGGTCAGTATATGGAGGATTCTGTGCACACGCCATTGGATCTCTGCGATTTATCAGATCAGCGTGAGTTAGGTCCAAGTATATTTCATGCCATGTCGCTGGGCTCGTCGTTGCACTACAGGGAAATTTTGCAACAGCTTATAGGTACTAAAGAAATTAACATGGATGGACTTTTGACATATTTTCAACCTCTACACGATTGGCTGATACAACAGAATCGTCAAAATAATGTAGAGATTGGCTGGATTTAGATTTAATTAGTTCCGCCTGAAAGTATGCTACAAAAAATCGCTTAACGAAGTTCAGCAAAAAAGTATGCAATTATTTATGTACAAGTTCAATTGTATTTCAATTTAGAAAATACGATTTTTTCTCATCTGTTCATAGTCGGTACTACCGACTCGGTAGTCAAATACCTGAAGCAACTCTAACTTATAATTCTTATTTCATAATGTTATCATCATTCTAAATAATAAAACATTGATAAGACCATTCGCAGAATACGATGTTCAAACACGTAACCAGAACATTGATTTTACTTGAACATTTTGAAGAGCGCGACACAATGATTTCATACAATAACTTAACACAATTGGTTAATAATCATACCAACACACTCATAGTCGAGCACTTTATGGCTGTCTAAAGCGAGCTGAAAAAATATAAGCCCAGAGTAACAAGATGGATCAAATTGGCCACGAAGTTCAAATTTCTTGCAGTGCAAGTTAAACTTATAATTTTATAAATTTTATAATAGAAACATTTTTTTTTTAATTTACCAATTCCCAATTCTCTAAATCAATGCTTAAATAATTATATTTGATTTAATGATTTATAAAATAACAAAACTCTGCAATCAAAAAAGCTGCTAAAAAGTGTTTTGTATAACGAAACACATAAAGTTTATATTTTAAGATTGGGTTATTACAAAAATTGGAATGAATTGAAGAATGTAAACTTTCAGTATGTTATAAAAATTACTGTCAAATACTAATTTCTATGAGCTATTTTTATCTCAACCAAGTGATAACTGAAAAAGAGCATTTCAAACAATTATAATTAAAATCACCATATAAGAAATGCTAATTATTGTTTTTATTTTTTGGCAGTTAATGTAATACATTTTTCTTCATAAGCCTTATTTCTGAGTTGCACAAGTTAATGCCATATGGAATGGAATTTAAATTAGTTAAATGGAATTTAAATTACTGAGTATCAGGATTCGAAAAAGATTTTAGTAGTTCACTTTGAAATAAGACAATTAAGTTGTGCGAAATGCAAAACGAGAAAACAACCGGAAAGAATCTAAAACAAAAATAAAAATATATATAAGCTGTAATTAAAATGCAATTCATTATTGTTGTTGATTCTCGGAGGTGCTTCACTCGACAACTAATTGTTAGAACAAAGTAAAAAGTTAAAGTAAATTATTGTTGACTGCCCCATGCCAATTGGGTGTACAAGGTAGGGGCGTAACGGGTACTCAAATTATTCATTCATAGACATAGCTCAATTAGTTACAGACACCTTATGAAAATTGATTTTCCCACGGTTTGCAATGGCTTCTGGTCACTTACTGTCTTCGCATTTAGTATACCACCATCCCAAGTACTTTGCACTTGACCTTGACTTTCAAGTTCCTCGACAAAAATAAGAGAAAATAAGTAATGCGACTTGTAGAATTGTTGCAGATATAAATACGTTTATATAGAATTACATACTTCAACCACATCACAAAGCTAGCGCGTATTTATGAGCTCATTTCGAAGACAGAGCTCATTTCCGAGACAAAACCCTATCTCAATCCCGAACTAATTATACGCTGAATCACATCTTTTTCAATACCCTGGACTCGTTCAGATGGAAATAATGCTTGACTGATCTATATGGGTTATTGTCATAATAACATTGCAATATTATTTAAATAAGATTATAATTACTTTAAAAAAATTTTAATTTAATAATTATTGAAAAAATATAAAAATATTAAAGCAAGTATTATGGTTTGTAGTCGAAATATAATATGCACAACAATTAAAAAAAAAAAAATAAATAAATAAGTAATATTTAATGTGTTTATATAATTAATAAAATTTAATAATAAATTATTTATGTGGATATTTATTATATCTATTGAATGAAATAATGTCAAATATTGTGTGCTGAGTATGTTGTAGTAAAGTAATCTCGTTTTTAATTAAGCTGGTTAATTTTGCATGCTCGATGCGACTATCAAGCTATCAATCAGTATGCCAAGACCGAGTACTCACTGGCGATTCATGACTCCTCCAGTTAGCACCTCAGAGACAGTTCTATCTATCACCATCTCACTCGCACTCTCCTTATCTTTCAAGCAAATCTTACCTGCATATTCATCAATTAACCCGCCTCAATTCTCCTCCATCTCAGCAGAGCATGAGTCAAAGCATTTTTCACATGCGGCTAGGTCAAGAGTGACTACAACAAACATTCCGAGAGCCCCACCAGACATTATGGCAAGTGTGAGGGTGTGGGGGAAGTGTTGCGGGTGCTTTGCATCGCAGTGGAACGCATGCGCACCAGCAACGATGCGGCCAGTGACTGCGACGTCGACGCTGACGTCGACGCTGACGTCGACGCTAGCATTAACAGCGACTGCGCGACAGTGCTTAACGCTGGCGCATTAGGAAAATTAGTTTCGCAAATTCATTGAAGCATTATACGATATTGTGCGATATTATATATGGTCACAGTCAGAGTCACAGTCACACACGAAGGTAATGAGAAATTGCTTCAATATGTTAACGACACGAATTAGCTGGATTCGCTTAAACTTGCTCAATTAATGCTAAGTCCTAATGAAAGGTTATTTAAGTGTATACTTTTGTAATTACAAAAAGACTGTCATTTATTTCAGAATTTAACTTATTTTTCATTTCATGTTGCTATTCGCAGTAGTTTTAGGGCAAACAAATTAATAAAATGAAGTACTTACTTTCGTAGGATATTAAAAGTTTGGATCATCCAAATTATTTTGAGACAAATATTTTATAGACAAGGTCCATTAAATTAAATTGTGATAATATTAAAAAAGACCTGACTAGGACTACTTACTATATGGCAAATTTCAGAATAGTTTGTAGTTCAGTATATGCAACTGTTATGTTATTTGTTACAAGTTGATGATGATGACAGATATCCTATTGTTATGTAAATCCGCTTTATATTTACTCGTGTACAATCTATCGTTTATTTGGTATACTAATTAGTATATTACATATATGCATATGTAGTATTTATTTACATATGCTGTATTTAGACTTAGTAAATACTAATTAAGATATACATACATATGTATGTCCATATGAGCACGCATTTTCCGCATAGTTACTACATTTCTAAAAAACAAAAAAAATATACATATGTTATATACATATGTATATGTATTTGTGCTATTGCATATTTGATATAACCATACAAAGGACTCTGTTAGTTGGCGATATAACGTCCATTAAGCTCAGATCGTTCACTACGAATATTGTCACTCATTTCAGATCTCGGAGCCGGCATTCATTCGCGGTTCATCTTTTCTATTATCCAAAAGTATTCACTCAGTTAAGAGTGGTTTGCAGCGACTTTCTCACAGTCACTATTATTATGCGGTTGAAACCTTTTTTTTTTTTTTTTGACTGATTAGTAGTCGTGTGTGTACATGTATGAGTGTGAGTATTCGTTGACGTATTCGTGTACTTGTTGTTGTCTATGGCGCCCTCACCCTCCCTTATAATTGCAAGCATGCAAAACATTTACATGCACACACACTCACACTCACACATGGACACCATTGTTGTTCCCAAGCTTATGGTTGATTTCTCGCTTGTTGACAGCAGTGTGTCGCCAGCTCCGACGTCGACGTCAGCAGAGGCAGCGCAACGAGTGCTAATTGTGATTATCTCATACAACATATAGAAGCATCGGGCATTGCGTTGACTGCGACTGCGACTGCGTCGGTGACTGAGACCGCGACTGCAAGTGCGACGTTGTTGAAATTTGAATTCATTTTCAAGTCGAAAAAAAAGTCACAAAGTAATTTCGAAAATAAAAATTCTTACACTCAACTCAGTAGAGTTTTAGACGCGTTCCGTGACGTTACGTGGGTGTATGTGGGCTCCGAAAAGTCCCAAACGGTATTAAAAGCAAGTGCTCTAACAGTGTTGAAAAGTGTTACAAAGAAAAGCCAGCCAGATAAATGTTAATGAAATTCACTTTCATTATTCTTTATTTTGAAGATCAAGTGAATATTCTTTTCTAGTGAAGTGAAGTCTTTTATTCTACAGCTGATCCGCACTTTCAGCTTGGCATTATATAATCGTGTTGCAGCGGACTGTAATTAAAATTGTTAATTGCTTGTGAAAGATTTAATAAGCAGTGCGAGTCGACCTTGACAGTGCTAAGTATATACTATCTAGATCTCAATTGTTGGATTAGCAAAACATGTGGAATGGACTCATTTTTATGTGCTCCACAATGTGGACGCTGGCTCTAGTCTGTGGCAATCCACAACTCCAGCTGCCCACGCCACAGCCAGAGATCTTCTACAATGGCTACACGCCTAATGTGGCAACCACGCCCGCTCAGCTGAGAGCTGATCGCGATCGTAGCCAACGCTATGGACCGCCCTATGCGGATGATGGGGGCGGAGGAGGGAGTAGCAGCAGTAGTGATGATGGACTGGACGATTTTAGGGTGTGTTTTATATACATAGATATGTCCTATATATGACTGACTACTGATCGCTTTCTCGTTTGCAGTACGGTCAGACATATGACGAACGTATGCGTTTGGGTTACGCTTATCCCACGCCCCAATTGAACTTCAGTGATCGCGTCAATGACTCACCGTTTAGTGGCGGGGATGCCAATCGATATGCGAATCACAACTATGGACCCACATCGAGCACTGATCGCAATTACAACGATTTCAACAATCTGAATAATAATAATTATAGAATCGATGGAAGGGTGAATGATCAGTACAACTACAACAACAA